>NC_083293.1:2022701-2283064 GCF_963506605.1 Zootoca vivipara
GACCGTTCCACTGTCAAACTGATCTTACTGTCAGAAAATTCTTCCTGATGTTGAGCTGGAATCTCCTTTCTTGCAACTTGAAGCTATGGGTTTGAGACCTACTCTCCAGAGGAGAAAACAAGCTTGCTCCATCTTCCATGTGACAACCCTTGAGATATTTGAAGATAATTAAACTGGTTTTCCCAGTAGTGATGTATGGAAGTGAGAGCTCGACCATAAAGAAGGCTGATTGCCGAAGAATTGATGCTTTTGAATTATGGTGCTGGAGGAGACTCTTGAGAGTCCCATGGACTGCAAGAAGATCAAACCTATTCATTCTGAAGGAAATCAGCCCTGAGTGCTCACTGGAAGGACAGATCGTGAAGCTGAGGCTCCAATACTTTGGCCACCTCATGAGAAGAGAAGACTCCCTGGGAAAGACCCTGATGTTGGGAAAGATTGAGGGCACAAGGAGAAGGGGACGGCAGAGGATTAGATGGTTGGACAGTGTTCTCGAAGCTACGAACATGAGTTTGACCAAACTGCGGGAGGCAGTGGAAGACAGGAGTGCCTGGCGTGCTCTGGTCCATGGGGTCACGAAGAGTCGGACACGACTAAACGACTAAACACCAGCAATAATTCTATGATTCTTTCCCAAAATGATGTTTTCCAGTCACCAGAAACAATCTCTTTCTGCTCCCTGCCCCCAGTCCCTATGGAGACAGGGGCGGATCCTTCCCTTCACTCCCCACATTGTGGGCTGCAAGGTCCGCATTTCTTCTGGAGAGTAAATCATACATGAATGGTGTTTACATAATTTATGACACTTTCCTGGTGGTTCCGATTCCACGTTCTTTTCTTGCATGGAAAAAGGATGGCTTGATTGCCAGATATAATGGAAAGAAAATACCATTAATCTTCAAAATCGCCCGCCTTCCCGGAAAAGAGGCAAGAGTTTCTTGGGGCGGGGGCTGCAAGAGGGGGACGATTAACCATTGCAATTAATCTGGAGGGCCTGTCAGCGGAGCATTGTCATTGATTAATTTCGCAAAACGCTCGTTAGCATGAAAAGGGCCACGAAATAAATAGACACGCAGGTCTACATGATGCGACTCTATCGGAAAGAGAGAGAAAATGCAGAATTGGCCAATGTTTGTTCATGCCGGAAAAAAATCCTCTAGGAGAGGATAATTTTTACCAATTATTGAGCCCTTTTATTGGATCCTGGATTAGTCATCCAAAGTTAAGTGGTTTAGAGTTACACTTGCTTTGAATCATGTCTTAAAATATGTGGTCCTAAGTGGAACTTTTTCTGGCTTCTTTTTTTAGTCTTCTCTTTTTTCCTTCGTTCTCCATGCCCCCCCCCCAACCCGTGATTGTATTGTTGTCCTTCCTTCCTTTGTTTGGTGGGATTTGCATATTTCCTGGAATCCACATCTGGGCGCTCTTTGGTGATCCACCAGCATGAAGTTTGGAAACATCCACAGCAAGATAAATATTTGTTCTGCTTAGGAAACATAACTGCCACTTCCAGGCGAAGCCAACCCCCCCCCCCCTGCAAAAAAAAAAAAGCTGATAAGGCAGCGTTTGAACTATCAGAGGAGTTTCAATGTGCTGCTTGCAAGAGGCTTGTCTACCGGTCTTGAAAGATCTACATTGGCTCCCAGTACGTTTCCGAGCACAATTCAAAGTGTTGGTGCTGACCTTTAAAGCCCTAAATGGCCTCGGTCCAGTATACCTGAAAAAGTGTCTCCACCTCCATCATTCTGCCGGACACTGAGGTCCAGCACTGAGGGCCTTCTGGCGGTTCCCTCATTGCGAGAAGCCAAGTTGCAGGGAACTAGGCAGAGGGCCTTCTCGGTGGTGGCACCTGCCCTGTGGAATGCTCTCCCAACAGATGTCAAAGAGGAAAACAACTACCAGACTTTTAGAAGACATCTGAAGGCAGCCCTGTTCAGGGAGGCTTTTAATGTTTAATAGATTACTGTGTTTTATTTTTCTGTTGGAAGCCGCCCAGAGTGGCTGGGGAAACCCAGCCAGATGGGTGGGGTATAAATAAAAAAATATTATTATTATTATTATTATTATTATTATTATTATTATTATTATTCTTGCAGGCTGCTTAATGTTGGAGAGGACTATCGACAGCTGCTAGCCACCAAGGCGACCCTCTGCCTCCAATGCTTCTGAATGCCAGTTTCTGGAAACCGCGGGAGGGGAGAGGAGTTGCTCTTGTGCTCAGATCCTGCTTTGGATGATGGAAATTTGCTTTGGAAATTATAGCTCTATGAGTGGTAAACTGCAGCTCCCAGGATTCTTTGGGGAAAGCAATGAGTGCAAAAGTGGTATAAAAGTGCTTTTAAACTTTCCACTTTCAGGAAACTCATTCTACATTTACCTTTCTGCCTAATGCAGAAAATTCTTGAGTGGGGTTGTGTTTGTATGCAGAGAGCATATTTGGTATCTATTGACTGACCTTTCAGTGATTTACAGTATTTTTTAAATTTAACACAATTTTTATACTGCCTGATTGTAAACAAACAAACAAAATCCCTCTAACTTGCTTACAAAACTTGTAGCAGGACAAGAGTTTCTGGCTCTGACAAGAGTTTATTGTTTAGCGGTAGTAACAAGAGAAGTTTCCTGGATTTCCTGAAACCGATAATGGATTAACAATCCATGGAAATATTGCACTAAGCCCTGCAAGAAAACAAAGGAGGGAGGGAAGGGCAATAGGTATCATACAAATATATATACACAATGGTAGCTCTTGACCTAATAACCATGGAACCCTGGTTTTTTGGACTGTGATTGTTACACCTGAACTGGGCCTCATTATGCACTATTTTGCACCTGACTCTGTTTAGTGAACTTTAAGAAAACAAAGTAGATCCCACAAGCCAGTCAATCTCTGTTTCAGGGAAAAGACACAGACACAGCACATGGCATGGACCAAGTTTCTCCTCACCATAAGGCTGTACCTTGAAAAAACCCATAACCCTCATGCAGCAGCAGAGGAAGTTCTGGAGTGGAGTGAGCATGAGAGTGTAAGAAGTGACCTGCTGGATCAGGCCAATGGCCCATCTAGTCCAGCACCCTGTTCTTACAGAGGCCAACTAGATACCCATGGGAAGCCTGCAAGCAGGACCTGAACTCCACAGTGCCTTCTCCATTGTGGCATGAGAAGGTGGCACCAATAATGAAATGTGATGACAAAAGGGTGGAGGTCCAACTGGTACAAACCAAAACAATAGGCTCTCTGCATTTGAAGGGGATATTTATTATTTAAAGGCAGGTCTGTTCTCTCTGGGCAAACATACTCCGAAAGGAGTGCTCAGCTTCTGGTCAAACGGTCTTGCAGAGAAAGCTAGCCAGTGTTAGCAAACTCATCAAGGAACCCCTGATAAACATCTTGAAAGCCCACAATACCCTTGAAAGTAGTTCTCTTCTCACAGGGGAGCAGCTGCAACTGTTGGTGATAAATACACTACAGTATATAAAGCAGTTGAACCAAATAGGAGAAGTTTGGCCATCTGCTATGTTAACTACCAAGTCTTTGTAGCAGTATATGCTTGACAGCAAGTCTACAAATTTATAAGGCATGCATCATATTGGTTTTGTCATATTTAAAAGCTTTAAATCTGAAAGCTCTGGCTGCTAACAGGCTAACAGATGACTTGATGTTGACCTCAAACACAAAGTCTGTCTGCATGTGTCTACGTTGTTGTAGTGGCTATCTAAGACTGCAGTGGGCAGCACTTAGAAACATAGCTCAGTAAAGACATTTCATAAGGAAACTGGTGAGAATTGGGTCAGGTAACTAGCTCTAAAAGGTTCTGTTCTCAAGAGTATATACCAAGGGGGGAAATTGTGTTTCTAATTGGTTGTAGGTTCTGTTTGGATTCTATCCAGAACAGGGGTCTGCAACCTGTGGCTCCGGAGCCGCATGTGGCTCTTTTACACCTTTGCTGCGGCTCTGGAGCGGATACGAGGGGAGGAGGCGTCCGAGCCATGCGCCGCCTGAGCCATGCGGTGACGCCCGCCACGCCCGCCAGACACTCGCGTGGCGCCCGCCGGAGTCCACATCTCCGCTGTGTGCGTGCGCTGTGCAAAAAGGACGCAAGGTGACGTTAGCAGCCCGGGGAGCGTGGTCGGCCCCCTCCCTGCATCAGCCCCTCCCCGCCGCATTTCTGCAGCCAATAGGCTCACGGGGGGGCGAGGGCGGAGTTATTAGTTTTTTAAAACAGGCGCGCTTCTTCCCGCCCAACAGCAGAAAAGGCTTGCGGGCTCGGAGCGCATGTTTGCTGCTGCTGCTCCTGCCTGCGGCCTGCCTGTGGCCTCCTGCCGGCCTGGTCAGGAGATTGAGGTAGATGTATTAATCAATGCGTTGATTCAATATGAGGAAATTTTATAAGTTCACTTGATGGGAGCAACACACATGAAACCATACAGGTGTCCTAATAAGGGAGTCAGAGTTTTGCCCATTCCCAGCAATCAAAGCAGCCCAAACTCATAAGGCAGTGGTTGCTGGTGCCCATTCCCAGTAATCAAGGCAGCCCAAACTCAAAGTTATTTTTATAATGACGAGGATGACGTTGGGCCCTCATTATTAATTATTATTTACATCAGGCACTGATTATGATTTATGGTACACTGGGGCCCTGATTAATTTTCTATGGCATTTTGGGGCATTGATTATTGGGCATAGCAAATTTTGCTATGGGGCCCTTGCTATGGGGCCCTTTCTAATTACGTCCCTGTTTTGCGGCTCCCAGTTTATTTTTTTTCTTCGTAAACGGGTCCAAGTGGCTCTTTTTGTCTTAAAGGTTGCAGACCCCTGATCCAGAAGATCCAATCTCTACCTCAAGGTCAAAGCAGAGCTCAGTTCTGGAAAACAATAATCTAAAAAAATATTGACAAGCTGCTTTCCAGAGTTGGTTATCACTTAATTGTGTATAGCACAGTGGAGGAAAAATGCTCAATAGCAAACAATTTTTAAAATATGCTTTAACTGAGTGTTCTTGCCTTAATTGTTGGCCACTTGGATTGTGTACAAAGAAGGGCTGCTGATATTCCTGATGGTAGAGAGCATAGCATCCAAAAAGAGCATTTGAATAAGCACTTTTCTGCCAAATATCCTTAGGGCAGGTTCTATCAGCTGCCCTGATTTCTGGAAGCAAGCAAGCACTGCTTTGTTGTGCACTGTTCATGAAATGTTCATGACACCTTGTTGGCTACTGCAGAGGACAGAATGTTGGACTGGGCAGTTCAATCTGTTCCTGTTTACAGGACAGTTCTTATATTATTAATTTGTTAGGTTCTAAAGGGCTCTAGCATGGTGTGTTTAATTTTAGTTAGAATTGTCTACCAATCTGGTTTTGCATTGTGAGGCAGGAAGTGTTTGTTTATCTTCAAGGCGCCACGAGACTCCTTGTTATTTTTGTTGCCACAGACTAAAATGGCTACCCCTCTGGAATTTGTTATTTTTGTTAACATAAAAATATAAGAAGAAAACTGTATTAGGCCAAAGGCCTGCCTCATTCAGCATCCTGTTCTCACAAAGGCCAATCAGATGCCTGTGGGAAGCCAGCAAGCAACAGCAGCTCTCTCCACATGTGAATCCCAGCACCTGGTATTGGGACATACAGTCTCTGACACTGAAAGTAAAACATAGTTATTGAGCTGGTGGCCATCACATTATTGGAGCAAATTCCACAGTTTAGCAGTGTGCTGTGTGAAGATGTACTTTCCTTTTTGTGTCTGGTTAGATATATCAGATAGATCTAATTGTTCTATTGTATGTGTAGGCTGGGCACTGACGACAAGGAGCCATGCTGCAATATTCTGTGCATGTTTGCTTGTAAGTAAAATCCCACCCTGTTTCAAATGTGGCTAACAGTGCAATCCTAATCATGTCTACTCATAAGCGAATCATATTAATTCAGAGGTCTTCCTAGGTAAGTGGAGTTAAGATTGCAACCTTCAGCATGTGTAAGATTTGAGCCTCAGAGATTGAACTTCCAGAGAGGGGGACTGTGCTGAAACCTAAGAAGGGCAACTCTAGGTACTTACATAGCAGCATTTTTAAAAGTCGGTGTGGTGGTTAGAGTGTTCCAGGAAATAAGGGTTCAAATCCTCACTCAGCTGGTTATTGTCTCAGCCTAGCCTACTTCACAAGGTTTTTGTGAGGATAGAACGAGAAGGTAACCCATGAGTTCCTTTGATGGAAGGTGGGATATAATAAGAAGAGGCATCAAAAGCAATGTAGAAAGTTATTTGAAAATTATTTCAGTGGAGACCTTTCCAGTAGCCTGTTTTTAGAGAGATACTATACCACAATCCTTCACTTGGAAGAAATAATTTAAATCATTGATTAACCCCTTGAGATTTACATGCCCCAGCATTCTGAGGCTTGATTAACAGTAAGCCATAATATCACAGTTGAGCTCTTAGATGTTCAAAACACTGATCAGAGTTTCCTGTACTTCACATAACCAGCAAGGAGTAATATGTTTACACTACTCTTTTCACAACCAAATGATTCAATTGAAAGCTAAATACATTTAAGTTTTGCAGTACTTAACACACACACACACACACACACACACACACACACACACACACACACACACCACCCTCAATAGCACTGTTGTTATTTGAAGGATTGCCTGCAAAAGTGTGCCTGGCTCATTTTGGGATCCTGGCATTATGCATTATGTTATGGAGCACCAGGTATTAACTTCCACTGTCAAACCACACAGTAGCTGTGGTTGTTCAGGATTCTCTTTTTAATGCAGCACTTTAAAACCATAATTTTGTTATTCATTGTCCATAGTAGTATAATTACTGTGTTTAGTAATCTGACAGTTGCCCCCTCATACACACACACCCCACCAACACCTTTGTTCTAGTCCATTATCTAACAGATATTTTCCTGGGGTTCCGAGATACAGGTTTGCTTAAATGCTTTTTTAAAAATAAAAACCCCCAAACGCAGCAAGGGAGATACCTAGTGGTTTCAACTACTGTATTTACTTGTGCTTTTATCTTGTGAGATCATGATGCTGAACTCCACAGGCCTCTGGTCAGATCCAGAGGGGCTCTTCTTTCATACTTACTGACAAGCTGGCGACTGTGTTTGAGGTCTGCCCTGCTCACTCTGCCTCACAGGGCCCTGGGCTTTTGCTTCTGAGACTGTCCTGACAATACAAGGTCAACTTTTCATTGGCCCTGCAATATGTGATCCTGCCCCCACTCCCTAAAACTAACTTTTGTTACCTTCGGGACTTATTAAAAGATTTCATTGAAGTAAATAAAATAAAATAATGTGATAAAAGTAACAGAAGTACAAAAAAGCAGCCCAGTATATCTTAGAGAGACTTAATATTAGGTTGTTAAGATGCTTAAGACCATAAGGAAAATCAAATTTCACATTGTACTGCAGAGAGGGAGCACTGTGTTTTTTGCATATAAGATAATATCCTACCATACAGCATTTATGGGTTATTTTCTCAGCTAGTGCCAAACTCCACACGTTTTTATACCAAAGCAAAAGTAGCAAATCCTGCAAGGTTTTCCATTTTGGGGGCAGTTGAGGTTCTGACAGCTGGCAGCATCCATATCAAGAGTTCCAAGGAGCCGAAAGAGATTTATTTATTGATTTATTAACTTATTTTCTTACTTTTATTTATCTGCCTTCCTTCTGCCATGGAACCCAAAGCGGTGGTGTTTGGTGGGTGGTTCCCAAGCAGTCACCATTTAGAAACTGACCAGACCCACCTACTTAGTTTCACCAAGGTGGTAACCTCATGTGCCTTCAGACCACATTCCATGAGGTCTTCCTCACAGCCTCAATGGGCTCATGGCCTGGCCACATATGGACAGCTGGTCACTGCACCTGGATCATGATTTTGAGAACCTGGCTTCCCAGAGATGGTCCTGCGCCCCTTGCCTATGTGCCAGCTGTTTGTGGAAATCCCAGAAAGAGATGGTATCCAGTCCTTCAACACTTTTCTCTCAGCAAAGGGGAGGGGTCACATTGCAGCTTTCAAAACTGCTCTGCTAAGCATGAAGGTTGCAAATAAGGGGGGGGATAATGCCACAACAACTCCCCACTCTGGGCTTCATTCCATGACTGGCTGGGTTTTAGGGGGAAATTCTGAGGTGCTCAGTTCAACAACTCCCCTCAATATCTTCTAATGCTGCTGCTGCATACATTATTAACAGCCAAGTTCTCAGGTCTTTATGCAAACTGCAGTGGGATGCTGAACATGCAGCTGTGGGTTGGGATTCTGTACGCTTGCATGCCAAACAGATTGGACGCTGGTGTATTGGACTTGGAAGATTATAGAATATTTAGCAGGAGCACAATTCAGACTGAAAAAAGGATGCTTGAAAATGATTTTCTCCACTAGATGGCACTTTTAATACATCATAGGAAATGTCTCTGTTTCCTACTATTACAGCCACAAATTACCCATTTTAGAATTGAGTTGATGATATTCAGTAAGTGATCACAACATAGTTCAGTTTATTGACCTCCACTGGCTTTCTCAATTCCTCTCAACTTTAACATGGCTTACTGATTAACGGGTGTTTGTTGCTTTACAGAAGTGCAAATAGGCAAAGAAGAAGAAGAAGTGCATTTAAAGAGAGTGATCCTCCTTCCTCTTTCGGAAAGAAAGCTTCATTCTGAAAGACTAAAGTTACAGATTATTGCGTCTCATACCCTATGTTTAAAAACTCAAAAATATTGGTAGGGCTATTAATGGCTACTAGCCATGATGGTTATGTTCCCTCTCCAGTGTCAGAGGCAGCATGTCTCTGTGTACAATTCATAGAATTGTAGAGTTGGAAGGGACCTTGAGGATCATCTAGTCCAACCCCCTGCAGTGCAGGAATCTCAACTAAAGCATCCATGACACATGGTCATCCAACCTCTGCTTAAAAACCTCCAAGGAAGGAGAGTCCACCACCCTCCGAGGGAGTGTGCTCCACTGTCAAACCACTCTCATTGTCAGAAAGTTCTTCCTGATGTTTAGTCGGAATCTCCTTTTCTGTAACATGAATCCATAGGTTTGGGTCCTAGCCTCTGGAGCAGGAGAAAACAAGCATGCTCAGAGGCCTTTAGATATTTGAAGATGGCTATTCATATCTCCCTCTCAGTCTCCTTTTAAACACACCCAACTCCCTCAACTGTTCCTCATAAAGCTTGGTTTCCAGACCCTTGATCATCTTGGTGCACACATTTCTGCTTGTCAATATCCTTATTAAATTGTGGTGCCCAGAACTGGAAACACTACTCTGGGTGTGGTCTGACCAAGGCAAAATAGAGCAGTGCTATTACTTCCCTTGATAAGGACACGATTCTTCTGTTGATGCAGCCAGTGGGGAGAGTTGCTGTTGCACTCAAGTCCTGCTTGCAGGCTTCACAGAAGAAACATCTGGATGGCCACTGTTGGAGCAGGATGCTGGAAGAGATGGACCTTTGGCCTGATCCAGAAGTGCTCTTCTTACATCTCTGTGTTTTTATGCTCTTAAAACAACAACAGTGTGGGGGTGGGGGGTGGGAACAGTATCTGTAGGGGGCTTGGAAAATCATTGTTGTAAAATGTTTGCAGAACGTAAATGCAGAACATCATGCTCCAGATGAATGCATAGACATTTTTTATACGCACATCTTTATATAATGCATTTGGGTATACTGTTTTCTTGAATGTATACATTTTTGTGCACATTGTTTGAAGGATTGCATTGCATAGTTTGGGTAATTGCAAATTTTGAAGGATAGCTGTGCTTTGGTTCACGTATTGGTTGGGGAAGTGCAAATTGGGTAATTTCTCATTAAAATGCAAACAGAAGTGAATTTATTCCTCCTCCCTAGTTCCAAGTGTGTATGGCAGGAAGCAGGGGGCTGCATGAGGAACCAGGTGGGTGGTGGGGATGGAAGAGCAGGGATAATAGTTATGTGTGGCAGGACTGGCTGCTGCATTGCAGCAGCAGCAGCAGCAGCAGCAGCAGCAGCAGCAGCAGCAGCAGCAGCAGCAATTTGGGGCTTGTTGCTGTGTAGCATGTGAAATAGCCTTCTGCCATTCCATTCAGTCTAGAAATAAATGCATGAGTGAAAAGTGTAACAGTGGTGTCAAAGGACCTTCCAGTGTCAGCAAGGGAGAAGCTTTGAAGTATTCTGTGTAGGTGGTTTGTCAATGTACAGCTGCAGTTTAAAGCAAATTGCTTTGCAGAATAGAGTAAGACGGGTTTAAAAATAGAAATGTGTGGGCAGTGAAGAAAACTCTTCCCAAGAAGGCAGCAAACATTTCTGAAATCTTAAATGAGTTCTATCTGTCAGCTGAAGATTTCGACACACGTCTCTGATTTCAATAAAGCACAATTTGCAGTATGATAGCTTCTCAAAGGCATTATTAGGAGGTTATCTCAAGAAAGACATTGCCACAATATGTCATTCACAACCGGGTAAAAATAGCAAAAGATTCAGAATATGTATTGTGGGGGTTTTGGGGGTGGGGTGGAGATAGGCTGTTTGCCTGAGTCGCTTCTAATTCTTGAATACAGCAAGGGTTAAAATCTAATGGAGGATTCAATTGTTGGAATAACCAGGCTACCTTCTTGGTGAGTTAATGGTCCCTAAATATGGGCTGTTAGAGTAGCAAAGGAAGTGGCTTTGTGCAAGAATAATAATAATAATAATAATTTATTATTTATACCCCGCCCATCTGGCCGGGTTCCCCCAGCCACTCTGGGCGGCTTCCAAAAAAAAACAGAAATTCTAAAATACAGAAATCCATCAAACATTAAAAGCTTCCCTAAACAGGGCTGCCTTGAGATGCCTTCTAAAGGTCTGGTAATTGTTCTCTTTGACCTCTAGTGGGAGGGCATTCCACAGGGTGGGTGCCACTACCGAGAAGGCTCTGCCTGGTTCCCTGTAACTTGGCTTCTCGTAATGAGGGAACCGCCAGAAGGCCCTCGGAGCTGGACCTCAGTGTCCGGGCAGAACGATGGGGGTGGAGACGCTCCTTCAGGTATACCGGACCGAGGCCGTTTAGGGCTTTAAAGGTCAACACCAACACTTTGAAAGCAAATGGTAGGTCCCTCCCTGACCTGGCTGGTAGTGAAAAGGTCAAGGGTCAGAGGTGTGAGACCATCCAGGCTTTCAGGTGGTAAACTTTTCCAGCTCTACCTGAAAATTTTTGGGACTGAACCTGTGACCTTCTGCATACCACTGAGTTATGGCCTTTCCCCTTGGTTTAAGATACCTGTTTAAAATACAGGTTTGAGACCTAAGGGTTCAAGCTGTGCAAACAGACCAGCCATCAGGAATCCTGATGAATTCCACAGCACTTGGAATGTGAAACAGATTGTGGATCTTGTAAATGACCATTAGAAATGGAACTTTTAATTGCCAGAGACTGAAGATGTTCCACAGCATTCTGCTAAGCTGCTACACACTGCCATGCCACCTGAGAGACAGTGTGGTGTGACAGAGTGCTGGATGAGGACCTAGGAGACCAGGGTTCAATTCCCCACTCATACATGAAGCTTACTGGGAGACTTTGAGCTCTGTCACTCACTCTCAACCTAACTTACCTCACAGGGTTGTTGTGAAGGTATAATGGAGAGGGGGAGAACCCTTGCATGCTTCCTGGATCTCACTTGGAGAAAATATGGGATATGAATATAATAATGCAGGTGTGTGTGTGTGTGAAATAAACACAGAGGCTTATAGCCTGTCAAAGTGTCAGGCATCAATAACTACTTGACCTCTCCACATTTGCAACATGATCTGACCTTACCTAAAGACATCCTTAAGCCACATTACCCTTGCTGGGCATACATAGGTAGCACTTCCACTCTATTTTGAAGACTCAACAATGTGGCAAGAGCTTGGTATACCAGAATTAAGAACAAAGTAAGCTGCCTTATTGCTAACCTCAAGACTCAATCATTGCAATGAGGTTGTATTCTGTCGCCGTTGGGCTGGTCCAGAAACGCCAGTTGGGGCACAATGCTGTGCCTAGACTAGGGTTTCCTAAACTTGGATCTCCAGCTGTTTTTGGACTGTGACTCCCACCATCCCTAGCTAGAAGGACCAGTGGTCAGGGATGATAGGAATTGTAGTCCAAAAACAGTTGGAGACCCAAGTTTCGGAAACCCGGGTCTCAACTGTTGGTGGGAACAGACTACCACTAGCACATAACTTCAAGTCATTGCTCAAATCAGACAAACCCCCTTTCCTGGTGAAGATCCTTATATTTCAGGTGGCATTTTAAGTATGTTTTCTTATTTTATGGTTAGTCTTAGCTGGTTTTATCTTCACCTTATATTTTGTAACCTTACACCCCTTAGTGACTATGGTGGAAAGCAGCATTTAAATGGTTGAAAATTCACATGTAAAGAAAATAGTATAATGAAGGTGCCTGCCTAATGCACATTTTGGAAAAGTAAAAATAATAAGCAGCAGATACTGTAGGGCAGTGGAGAAGCAGCAACTGTGACTGCAGGGATTTCCTTTCCCTGCCATGATCCTGGCAAAAAAATACTAAAAACATGAGAAGAGCCTGCTTGAGCTGACCAAAAGCCCACCTACTACAGCATCCTGTTTTCATAGTGGCCATCCAGATGCTTGTGGGAAGCCCTCAAGCAGGACTCAAGTGCAGCAGCAATTCTTCCCACTTGCGATTCCCAGTAACTAGTATTCAGAGGCATACTGCCTCCAACAGTGGATGTACAACCTAGCCATCATGGCTGAAAACCATTGATACTAAAAAAAAAAAGTCTTTTGAAGCTGACCAAGTTGGTGATGTCCCATATCACCGTAGGTGGCAATTCCCACCTCTGAGGATGCTGTTTGTATAGGGAGCAGGGGCATCAGCTCATGAGGGCTGAACTGTTTGGAGCCCTCTCAATATTGGACGAGGTCAAGTGCAGAGGAAGCCAAGCGCAAGAGAGGAGCCATTGTCCATTGAGGTAGCTCGGCGCTCGGCTTAGCATGCTCAGTGCTGCTTGGCACAGTGACACTGACACGGGGTGAATGCAGCTTCCTCGCAACCATGCAATGTCATGTGTGTGCAACGTCAGGCCCACTCAGTCTTTGGCGGAAGGTGTTGCCTCTGATTGGGAGAGAAGCTTCCATGGCTTCTAACGTGCCATTGATAACATAGATAAGTCTTGCCTGTTGTTTCATGGCTTGTTGAACAACAGGAGTCTGCAAAGCAAGTAAAAGAAATTCATCTATATTGTAAATCCCTGGCAATTGAAAATATTCACCTTCCTTTCTTTCAAAAAGCCTTGCCTGGGGGTAGGCTGTGGTTGGGACTGTCCCTTTCTTGTGTTAGGCGCACAGCAGGAAGAAGTAGAGTACCTACGGCAAAAACTCCTTTCGCTTTCCAGCATCTTGATCTCAGAAGAGGCAAGCTGTGACATTTGGCTCTGGTGTGTGGAGCAAAGCTTCTGTTGGCCTCCCTGAGCCATATCACTACATCAGAGTATTGAGTGCCACTGCAGGTGACCTGTTTGCAGAGTAAGAAGCAACTCACCAGTGAAGCAAATGTCACCTTGTCTGGATGAATAACTCCACAGAGTGTAACTAAATATCTTCCTGGTTTGGGGATGTGTCAGGGGACCAAGATAGCTTAGGGTCCTTCCCAGAACACTTTGGCCCACCTTAAGTTAATATTGTATTGCACTACAGTTTCAAGCACTTTTCTTTCTTTTTCTTTTCTTTTCTTTTGAGTTCTCTCCACCTTTTTCACATCATTTCTCTACTGAAAAATTTCAATAATATATGTATATAAAATTAAAAGTCAGAGCTCTGGTGCCATTTAGGTATTAAAACAGGTACAGGCTGCTGGGAGGGAGACTTTAACATTGGATCTCCATCTTCGACCTCAGAACACTATCTCCAACTTTGTAGAGCTAGATGCAGTCTATTGCATGATCCATGGGAGTTGGGATGGGTGATTCTGTTACATAATTTCAGTTTCTGATGTTTTCATATTGCCTTGTCAGTTTGCGATTTATTTATAAAGTTCTCATGAGAATCCATCAGCATTTTCTGCAAATTTCTCCAAATATATTATGCAAATTTTTGTATGCAAACCATTTCCCCTAATATAATGCATTTTATGTTATTTTCACTAATATACATTTTAATGCACACTAGGGCCGTCTTAAGCATATCTGGCGCCCTGGTGCGAAGATCCCTCCGGCGCCCACCGCACGGTGCCCCCCTGGCGCCCTGCGCCGCCCAGCCTTGCCGTAGGGCCGGCCCTGATGCACACTTTACCTTAGTATATGCATTTTAGTACACATTATTTGGCTCTAGAACTGCATTGCAAAATTCAGAGAAGAGCAAATTTTTGAAGAATCGCTGTATTTGGGTTTGCATGTTGTTTTGGAAAATGGTAACTAGGAATGCTTGCCTTTAAATGTGAACTGGATCAATTTATCCTCAACCTCCTTTTGGTCCTTCCACCCAGGAGTTATGTAATTCACCCAAAGCCCAGTTCAGCCCAAAGCCCAGATATATGCTAGGTTCACTAGGTCTGCAGAATTAGTAAACTAGAGGAAACTTGAAGTACACAGTAGAGCATAGATCAATGATGCATCAGAATGGATGAAATGTACAACTTCATGTTGTTTCCGTGCAAGTTGCTTGGAACTTTATGCTAGACTTCACTTCCTTCTGTGTGAGATCTCTGTATCCTGAGGGATGACAAGATTAGAAGGCAGGAAACAGTTGTAGACCCAGTACAAAACCAAAAACATTATGCACTTTGGACAACCCTGTGTGGGGAATTGCTGATGAAGCAAGAGTCCCAGCTACACTACTCCCCTCTTAGAGTAGATTATGTCTTAAGTACCGGTAGGTCCACCCATGTAAGTAGTGAAATGAGGGCAAGAGAATTAAAAGTCCATGCCCAAGGCCTGGTTTGTTGTTGTTGTTATATGCAGTTATTGACTCACATTTGCATGCATAACAGGGTTAATCTGAGCCCTGAGCTCAGGTTGCCAATGTGTTTGTCTTAGCAGGCTCTGCCCCCACCCCTTCTTTTTTTTTCTACCTGGAACAAGCAAGAAGCTATGCGGCCATGGCTCCCTGCAAGTGAACTGAATATCTCTAAAATGTGATTGGGGGTGACCTCGACACGCAACTAGTGTTCAGTAGCATTGCTGCTTCCAACTGTGGAGGTAAAGCATAGCTGACAGGGCTAGTAGCCATCAGCTCTCTTCCATGAATTTGTCTAATCGTCTTTGGATTGCAGGGGGTTGGACTAGATGACCCTCAGAGTCTTCTTCCATCTCTACAGTTCTATTATTGTGGTCATCATTGCTTCATGGGGAAGCATGTTCCCTTGTTGGTAGAAATGAAGTCTTGAATAGGAGCACTACTCCTAAGCCTCAACCACAAAATTTCCTTGCAGTTCCCTATTTGTATACATATTTTTATACATATTCTGTAGCGCAGTGGTGGCCAAACTTGGTTCTCCAGCTGTTGCTGGACTACAACTCCCATCATCCCTAGCTAACAGGACCAGTGGTCAGGGATGATGGGAATTGTAGTCCCAAAACAGCTGGAGGGCCAAGTTTGGCCACCACTGCTGTAGTGAGATTCAAATGCAGGATTTCCCGGCTCACAGCTGATATTCTTAGCTATTGCAGGGATGCATTATGAGTTTTGGTAGGACCAAATGCTTTTTGTGTCTTTAAATTGAAGTTAATCTGGTAAGTTTATCTTTGGTGTTTTGATAGCAAATAACTTCCACTTCTATAGGCTTCATTCATTGCTACTGATAAAATAGATCATTTACTGACACAACATATTGTAGATACTTTTTACCACCCTAGCTTTGCTTAGCCTAAATTTGACTTTCCTTCCCTACATTTTCTGTGATTTACGAACTCACTAGCTAATGAAATTTCATGAAATTCTACCTCTGTTGAGATGTTTGATTCAATATGTTTAAAGAGGACTTTTATTTCTTCACATTCAGCTTAGCTGCCTCAGCTGGAGCTGTTTGTGGCAGAATAAATTTCATTTCTCATTCAAAAGCAGGGCTGAAATTAATCAATTTCAAGTTTAGAAGCTGATAACTTCCACCTTTTTAGATGAGGGACGCACAATCCCCCCCCCCCCGTGCTTTCCTTTAAAAACAGAGATAGAAAAGGAAATAATGTCATTGTCTCTGGTGTAACCCAGTTTAAATTGGGGCAACCAACCTGCTAAGGACCAATGTATTGTTTTTGTTTTGTTTTCTAAGTGGGTAATGGAATGAAATTGTTATTATTGTTTTTTCTTTCTTAGGGCAACCAAAATGCCAAATAGTGTGCAAGTGTTCAAGTTCTCTAGAACCTGATGGAGGCCTGATGAAGAGTTCTGATGAACCTGAAAGCTTGCACACTGTTTCATGAAATTTTGGTTGCCCTAATAAAGGCATTGCCCCAATATGGACTTTGGAGTGTTTTATCATGGGCGTAAGCAATACACTCAGAGAACAATCCAAATCTGCTAGGGCTTTATGGAGCATGGCAACTGCTGCACCTGCAACCTTGACACTCACAATAGACGGGGTGGAAGATGGGGATGGGACAGGGCAATTGCCACACTAAGCCTGGAACTGGAACAGTGAGTGGGCCTGGACTGGGTTTGATGCCACTGCAAGATGGCAGTGAGACCAATTCAAGTTCCATCCTCCCTGGAATGCTCCATTTTGGGGCCTTCTGCAGGTTACCCTGCTAGGGATCCTGCCAATGGGGTTGAATTAGATGATCCTCGGGGTCCCATCCAACTCTATAATTCTATGATTCCATGAAGAAAACACCTCTCTATCAAAGCTGGTCTTTGACTGTAATAAATTATCCATTCATTCACCTCTCTATCCACTGTCTCCATGATATGCCACGCCATGCATACTTTTAGGAACCTACTTGCCTTTTCTTGAAACTAATAAGATCCAAATGCTGCTACCTTTCAGCATAGAGTTGCTCCCTTCTGTGGCAGGTAGGTAGCCGTGTTGGTCTGGATCGAAGTAAAATAAAAAAATTCCTTCAGTAGCACCTTAAAGACCAACTAAGTTTTTATTTTGGTATGAGCTTTCGTGTGCATGCACACTTCTTCAGATACAGTGAAATGGAAGTTTCCAGGCACTTATGTAGAGAAGGGGTGGGGAGGGGTGGGGATGGGGAGGGGGGATCACTCAGAAGGGTGGTGGAAATGGGTGATTGACTGACTGATAGCTGTTGATGACCGCAAACGACTGCAAATGGTTTTGCATGAAAAAGCAAGGGTTGGGATGGCTGAAGATCGCTTATCATGTATAATGAGATAAGAACCCGATATCTCTGTTCAAACCAGGTCCCTCCATGGTTTTGAGCTTGGTGATAAGTTGCAATTCAGCAACTTCTCTTTCCAGTCTATTTCTGAAATTCTTTTGTAGTAAGACAGCTACTTTGAGATCTTGTATAGAATGTCCTGGGAGATTGAAGTGTTCTCCTACTGGTTTTTCTGTCTTCTGGTTCCTGATGTCAGATTTATGTCCATTTATCCTTTGGCGTAGGGTTTGGCCTGTTTGTCCAATATAGAGAGCTGAAGGGCACTGTTGGCATTTGATGGCATACACAATGTTAGAGGATGAGCAATTAAATAGTCCTGAGATGGTATGTTGGATGTTGTTGGGGCCAGTAATGGTGTTGTCTGGGTGTATGTGGCAGCAAAGTTGGCATCTGGGTTTATTGCAGGCTCTGGTACCAGTGTCCATGTTAAGTCTGGTGGTTGTATTATTGTGGGTGAGGAGTTGTTTAAGATTGGGTGGCTGTCTGTAGGCAATGAAAGGTCTTCCTCCCAGAGCTTGAGAAAGGGAGCGGTCAGGAACTTTCTATCTTCTACCCAAAATACACAAACCAGGAAACCCAGGACGCCCCATCATCTCAGGTATTGGCACCATTACAGTGGGTGTTTCCGGCTATATGGACTCTGTTCTGAAACCATATGCTATCAGTGCTCCCAGCTACGTACGTGACACCACAGATTTTCTGAGGAAAATACAATATTTGAACAATCTTCCTAACAATACTATACTAGCCACTATGGATGTGGAATCTCTATATACCAACATCCCACACAATGATGGTTTACAAGCCATAAGGAACACCATTTCAGATAAAACCACAGCGGACTTTGCTACCAAACTCTGCCACTTTGTCCTTACCCACAACCACTTCAAATTTGGTGATGACCTGTTCCTCCAGATCAGCGGCACAGCCATGGGCACCCGCATGGCCCCACAGTATGCCAACATCTTCATGGCAGATTTAGAACAACGTTTCCTTAACTCCTACCCACTCAAACCTCTCCTGTACCTGCGATACATTGACGATATTTTTATTATCTGGACCCATGGACAACAGACCCTGGAAACCTTCCACCAGACATTCAATGACTTTCACCCCACCATCAACCTAACAATGAACCAATCTATGCAAGAAATACATTTTTTGGACACTACTATAAAAATACAGGATGGACGTATAGACACCACCTTATACAGAAAACCAACTGACCGACAAACATATCTACATGCTTCTAGCTACCATCCCAAACATACCAAACAATCCATCGTATACAGCCAGGCCTTACGTTACAACCGCATCTGTTCCAACTCTACAGACAGAGAATCTCACCTAAGAGATCTACAGCAAACCTTTTTAGAACTAAAATATCCACCTGATGAAGTTAAACAACAGATCAACAGAGCCAGACAGATACCTAGAGAGAACCTGCTGCAAGACAGACCCAAAAAAGAAAATAACAGAACACCACTAGTCATCACATACAGCTCCCAAGCTAAAACAGTACAACGCATCATCAGAGATCTACAGCCTCTCCTGGACAATGACCGCTCCCTTTCTCAAGCTCTGGGAGGAAGACCTTTCATTGCCTACAGACAGCCACCCAATCTTAAACAACTCCTCACCCACAATAATACAACCACCAGACTTAACATGGACACTGGTACCAGAGCCTGCAATAAACCCAGATGCCAACTTTGCTGCCACATACACCCAGACAACACCATTACTGGCCCCAACAACATCCAACATACCATCTCAGGACTATTTAATTGCTCATCCTCTAACATTGTGTATGCCATCAAATGCCAACAGTGCCCTTCAGCTCTCTATATTGGACAAACAGGCCAAACCCTACGCCAAAGGATAAATGGACATAAATCTGACATCAGGAACCAGAAGACAGAAAAACCAGTAGGAGAACACTTCAATCTCCCAGGACATTCTATACAAGATCTCAAAGTAGCTGTCTTACTACAAAAGAATTTCAGAAATAGACTGGAAAGAGAAGTTGCTGAATTGCAACTTATCACCAAGCTCAAAACCATGGAGGGACCTGGTTTGAACAGAGATATCGGGTTCTTATCTCATTATACATGATAAGCGATCTTCAGCCATCCCAACCCTTGCTTTTTCATGCAAAACCATTTGCAGTCGTTTGCGGTCATCAACAGCTATCAGTCAGTCAATCACCCATTTCCACCACCCTTCTGAGTGATCCCCCCTCCCCATCCCCACCCCTCCCCACCCCTTCTCTACATAAGTGCCTGGAAACTTCCATTTCACTGTATCTGAAGAAGTGTGCATGCACACGAAAGCTCATACCAAAATAAAAACTTAGTTGGTCTTTAAGGTGCTACTGAAGGAATTTTTTTATTTCCCTTCTGTGGATCATATAAAGGCTTCAACTGGCTGGCTAAACCAGGTGAGGGTAGCCAATGGATCACAAACACTTGGTGAGTTAGGGAATTCCCCTTTATGCAAAGACAGGCTCCAGCAGATTGAGTAGACAAGGCCAATAGGAGTTCCAACAGTCAAGAAGGCAGTTTTGGCCTGTGCTGTATGGGGCAGGTTGGGCTCATCAACTTGGGAAGGTAGTAGTCACAGGTGAAAGCTGATTGCAGAGTGGGGGCCAAATGTGGACAAGCTGCCCCAGAAAGAGCATGACATGTCCCCCACCAGCGGTAATACCCCTCCCCTAACACTCCATACACCCTGGAGGGTTGTGTACAACTAAAAACTACTCAGAGTAGGCCCATTGAAATGAATAGACCTAAATTAGTCGTGTCCTTTCATTTCAGTTGCTGTATTCTGCATATGACCATTATGGGAGAGAACAAGTTGGGGCTGCTGGGAGTTGTAGTCCAGAGGGCACCAATTTGACATGGCCGATCTATAGAGAGAGTAACATAAGCTGCCAAACATAGCTACACCAAAACACATTGATGCTAAGGCAAATACATGAGTTTCCTGCTCTCCAGTAAAATGTTGTCCCTCAGTTTGCAAATTGGAGGAAAGAATTTATTAACTGTTCTAATGAATCAGCCTTCAGAATGCAAGAAAAAGGGATCCTGAAAAGGTTCTACAGGGCAATTCAGTTCTAGTGTGCTGTTGGCATGTTTTGTCTCTCCATCGAGCAAAACTGGAACATATTGAGGATGGAACATATATTGAGGGCTTATCCACACATACCTTTCTTCAGGGCCGTCCTTTCCATTTGGCTTAGTGGCGCGGTGCACCAGGACGCCTCCCCATCAGGGGCGCTGGGCTGGGATGCCCAGCAGCCCCGTCCGCTGCTCATGTTCGGGGCAGCAGGAGCAGCGCCCGAAAGGGCTCCTTTCGGTGCGCTGTTCCCGCCATGTCCCCTTGCAACAGCAGGCTTGCTAGCCGCCGTACCAACGGCGCCTAGCAAACCCGCCCAGGTGAGGGGCGATGGCAGGAGCAGCGCCTGAATGGCCTCCTTTCGGTGCGCTGTTCCCACCATGTCCCCTCTCAACAGCAGGCTTGCTAGCCGCCGTTCCAACAGCGCCTAGCAAGCCCGCTCAGGCAAGGGGGGGGGGCGGGAGCAGCGCCTGAAAGGGCTCCTTTTGATGCGCTGTTCCCACCACGTCCCCTCACAACAGCAGGCTCACTAGCCGCCATTCCAATGGCACCTAGCAAGCCCGCCCAGACGAGGGGGGCGGCGGGAGCAGCACCCGAAAGGGCTCCTTTCAGTGCGCTGTTCCCGCCATGTCCCCTCGCAACAGCAGGCTTGCTAGCCGCTGTTCCAACAGTGCCTAGCAAGCGGGGGGGGGGGCAGAGGGATTTTGCACCACGGCGCTGGATACCCTTAAGATGGCCGTGCCTTTCTCCTGCTCTTTCCAGGCCAAGTCCGTGATTTAAACCTCCCCACCCCCGAGCTTTCCTTGTGAAAACCCACTCTTTAAAGCTCAGTTGGAGCAAATGTCAATCTGCAGAAAACCCAAATTGATGTTTGCTCTGATTCAGTTTTAAAGAGTGTGTTTTGGTGGGGAAAGCTGAGGGGAAAACAAAAACAACTCTGACACAGAGCATTAAAGTGCAAACCTCTGCCTGGAAAGAGTGAGAAAAAAGTCTGGATAAGCCCCGAGTCTGGCTACTGGTTCATCTAGCCCAGTATTGCATATTCAGACTGGGTGCAGAATGGGGGACAATCCTGGCCCTACCTGGAGATGCCACTGGGGATTGAACCTGGGACCTTCTGCACACAAAGCACATGCTCTGCCATGGAGCTATAGCCCTTCCCCATTATTGGCATCCAGTAATGAATCAGAGACCTGTTTATAAGGAAAAGAAAGGGAGTTGTTACCTTCAGACAGCTTGTTTCCCACCCCTCACAACCTGCTCTCCTCATCTTACCCCCACGTTTCATTGTTTGCTGCTCGATTTGCTAAGACAGTTTGTGACATCCTTGCTCGTGGCGTAAACAGCAAATAGTTGAGTTGAAAAATATACATGAATAAAAGGTCAAAACTCTTCCAGGAAGGAATAAAGTTATCATTTTTTTAAAAAATGTGTAGTTTATGAAAAGCAAATTAACCTTTTAGAACTTGAAGAATTTGTTCTGACAAAGGTTCAGCTTCGAAATTAAGAGGCAGCTACTTCACCACCAGCAAATCCAAAGTGGTTTCTCCTGGCCATCTCTTTTTATATCTCCAATATAAAAACAAAACAAAACTGTAAGCACATCAACAAATCAATATCCCTTGCAAATCAGAATCTATAGTTCTGGCTTACTCAAGTGACTCAAGTTACTTATTGGGCGAGATTAGAGGACCAGATGTCACAGAGTTATGAGTGAGGGCTGCTAGGTTCAAATGTCTTAAGAAAATAAGAGGAGCACAGCTGTTGGATAAGACCAAATGCCCATTTAGTCCAGCATCTTATTTTCACAGTGGCCAACCAGATGCCCCAATGGGAAGCACATAAACTAAACCACCTGCAGTTCTTGATAGTCCGTATTCCTTTCCATTTCAAGGCAAGATGTAGCTTCTGGCCTGGTTTGGATGACATGGTATAAACCTTAGCTACAGCTTATGGTTAGTGAGGAGAGAGAGCTTAAACATGAGCCCAGGTTCAGACAACATAATAATAATAATAATAATAATAATAATAATAATAATAATAATAATAATAATTTATTATTTATACCCCGCCCATCTGGCCGGGTTCCCCCAGCCACTCTGGGCGGCTTCCAACAAAACACTAAAATACAGAAATCCATCAGACATTAAAAGCTTCCCTAAACACGGCTGCCTTGAGATGCCTTCTAAAGGTCTGGTAATTGTTGTTCTCTTTGACCTCTAGTGGGAGGGCATTCCACAGGGTGGGTGCCACTACCGAGAAGGCCCTCTGCCTGGTTCCCTGTAACTTGCCTTCTCGTAGCGAGGGAACCGCCAGAAGGCCCTTGGGGCTGGACCTCAGTGTCCGGGCAGAACGATGGGGGTGGAGACGCTCCTTCAGGTATACCGGACCGAGGCCGTTTAGGGCTTTAAAGGTCAACACCAACACTTTGAATTGTTGAACACTGAGCTATACATTGGCTTAGTAAACACAGCACAGAAGCACAGACTCATGGGATTGCAGAACTGGAAGGGACCCAAAGGGTATTCTAGTCCAACCATCTGCAATGCAGCAAAGTGGGAAAGCAAAACTGCTGTGCATTCCTTGGTGGGAGTCTGCATGTTCACATGTTCCGGAAAAGCCATAGTTAGGCTAAGTGCAGTGGTGGGGAAGAACAGTGGCGTAGCGTGGGGGGGGGGCAGCAGCACCGGGCGCAAAATCTGGGGTGGGCGCGCTCGCAGCTCTCTGCTCAGGGTCGGCGCGTCCATATAAGCGAGCTAGGCAACGGCCTGCCCGCCGCCCTCCGCTCGCTGCTTTCCCTCCTGCTGCTGCTTGCGGAGGCGCTTCCCTGCAATGCCCTGCAGGGGGCGCAGGGCCGGACGGGGAGGCGGGGGAAACTGAGCGCGCGCCCAGCGCAGCAGCGGCAGCGCCGGCCGGCCGGCCGAGTGCCATGAGCCAGCCATCCAGCCACCGCCAGCACGCCTCAGAGCCTGCATGCCCCAAAGCTGAGCGGCGGCGGGAGGCCTGCAGGCGGGAGAGGCGGCTTGTACGCCTCCTTGGCGGGCTCGGGCTCGGCGGCGTCCCAGCCAGGAGCGCCGGAGCCCCAGCTGCAGCAGGCAGAGGAGGAGGGTGGTGGAGAGCAGGCAGAGGCGCAGCGCGCAGCCCTTCCCTGGCCGCCTCTCCTTGGCTGCGCAGCGCCACAGGTTCCTGCTGCTAGGGACTAGAATCATAGAATCATAGAATCATAGAGTTGGAAGAGACCACAAGGGCCATCCAGTCCAACCCCCTGCCAAGCAGGAAACACCATCAAAGCATTCCTGACAGATGGCTGTCAAGCCTCTGCTTAAAGACCTCCAAAGAAGGAGACTCCACCACACTCCTTGGCAGCAAATTCCACTGCCGAACAGCTCTTACTGTCAGGAAGTTCTTCCTAATGTTTAGTGGACTAGGGCAGGGCAGGCGCCGGCGGGTCCAGAGCGAGCGGGCGGCTCTCTTCTTCTCAACTGCCCGAGGAAGAACTCAAAAGAGCGCCCACCGCGAGCGATTCGTTTGGTCGTTTGACAACAGCAGCTATTGGTAATCATTCAGGCCCCTCTCGGGCCTCAGGGCGGGTCAGAGGAGCCAACTCCTTGGGACTAAGGAGGGGGCTCCTTCGGCCCTCCAATAAAATATTTGAGGGGTTTCCCCCAAAGTCGGTGGGCATTGCCATTCAAACAGTGCACCGTGTCATGTGATCCATTGGGGCACTCATCCCGCCGCCGCCTCTCGCAAGAGCAGGCTTCCTCCCCCCCTCTCTTTCTTTTTCTCTCTCCCTTCTCTCTCTCTCTTTTATCCACCCCTCCCTCCCGTCTCTCTTCCCTCCCTCTCGCTATTTCCCTCTCATCCCCTCCTCCCTCCCCCCTCTCTCTCTCGCTATTTCCCTCTCATCCCCTCCTCCCTCCCTCCCTCCCTCTCTCTCGCTATTTCCCTCTCACCCCGCTCCTCAAAGCCACGCCTAGATTACTGTGATCTTTCATCGATCTGCTCACCCAGGGGCTCTTAAAAATGCTGTTATTCTTGAGCGTGTGTGTGTGTGTGGTTGTTATTGACAAGACCGAGGACGAGAGGAGAGAAAACTGGAGCCTCATTGCTGAGCTTCAGAAAATGAAGTTATTAAAACTTTGCTAGGAGTCTACTCTACCACTTCGTGCTAACGGTGTGGAGAGAAATTGCCTGTTTTAAGGGTCCGTCTGCCATCGTGGTTATCTGTCAAAGATTAGAAAGCCAGGGCAGAAAATCTTGCTTAGGCTTTTCAGAAGACTTCAGTGGTGTTATTAAATGCAGGAGGGGGTGCAGGCTTAGAGAAGCAAACTTGCTTGCTTGGAAGTAGGTCATATCCGCCACCCTATGCACACTTCCTTATAAGTTGTTGTTTAGTCGTTTAGTCGTGTCCGACTCTTATAAGTAGTTTCCATTAAATCCTTGGGGCTTTCTTCAGAGTAAATATTTAGGGTGAATTGAAACTATCCAAGCATTAAACAAACAAACAAACAAACAAAAACAGGATAGCTTACAATAATTCCCTGCATAAATTCAACCAGGGATATCTAAGCCACATTAAACCCACATTTATAGAAAGTGAGATTTGGAGCCCAGATTATTGACAGGGATTGACAGATTCCTGGGGGCTTGTAATGGCCCAATTTGATGGGGCACTATATTTGGGGCTGCGCTGGTTTCATTTCTGATGTCTGTATATATAGATCAGAACATGCACAGCCTATAATAAGACCTTAAGAAGTGCAGTGCTGGACCAGACTGGGGGTGGGGGGAGATGAGTTTAGTCCGGCATTCTCTTTCAACAGTAGCCAGACTGATGCCTCTGGGAAATCTACAAGCAGGGCAGGAAGGCAACACAGCTGTCCCCAGGCTCTGGTATTTATGTAATAGTAGTAGTAGTAGTAGTAATAATAATAATAATAATAATTTGTATTTTCATAACAAACAATACATGTGCTTAGGGGGTAAGGGTTTCTTTAACTAATCTAGTGGAAGAGACTCGAGTGCTAAAAATCCACGGGTTAGGGGGCGCAAATTACTTGCCTTGCCCCGGGTGCTGACAACCCACGCTACGCCACTGGTCTGAGCTGAGGACCAAATTCACATGTGAGCTACCTTCCAGGGGCCATATGCCCGTGGATGGGAAGGGTGAAGGACAAAAGTGGGCAGGACAATGGATATGCCTCTTCCCTTTCTACAGTAGACTACATTCCAGCCATTCAGAGCTGGAAGTTTCTCTATACTATAAACTTTGATGATGATGATTTTATTGTTTGTATGCCGCCCACTCTGGGTGGCTCCCAACAAAAAAGAGTAAAAACACAACATCAGACACTAAAAACTTCTCTAAACAATACCTTCTAAAACTTTTGTAATTCTTTATCTCCTTGACATCTTAAGGGAGGGCATTCCACAGGGAGGGTGCCACTGCCAAGAAGGTCCTCTGCCTGGTTCCCTGTAAATTCACTTCTCGCACTGAGGGAACCACCAGAAGACCCTTGGAGGAGGGCCTCTGTGTCCAGGCTAAACGATGGGCAGGGGGTGCTGTTGAGGCCTTTAAAGGTCAGCACCAACAGTTTGAATTCTACTCGGAAACTACAATTTACCTCTTTTAGGACGGGTGTTATATGACAAACCTAGACAGCATCTTAAAAGGCAGAGACATCACCTTGCCTACAAAGGTCCGTATAGTTCAAGCTATGGTTTCCCCAGTAGTGATGTATGGAAGTGAGAGCTGGACCATCAAGAAGGCTGATCGCCGAAGAATTGATGCTTTTGAATTATGGTGCTGGAGGAGACCCTTGAGAGTCCCATGGACTGCAAGAAGATCAAACCTATCCATTCTTAAGGAAATCAGCCGAGTGCTCACTGGAAGGACAGATCCTGAAGCTGAGGCTCCAATACTTTGGCCACCTCATGAGAAGAGAAGACTCCCTGGAAAATACCCTGATGTTGGGAAAGATGGAGGGCACAAGGAGAAGGGGACGACAGAGGACGAGATGGTTGGACAGTGTTCTCGAAGCTACGAACATGAGTTTGACCAAACTGCAGGAGGCAGTGGAAGACAGGAGTGCCTGGCGTGCTCTGGTCCATGGGGTCACGAAGAGTCGGACACGACTAAATGACTAAACAACAACAACCTTTCGCTGTGAATTGAATCTAACTTCTCCCCCACCCACAGCTCAACTAAACAACAACAACCCCAAAATAGTGATTTTAAGCTTTTTTAGCTGCTTCTGCCATACACCTGGATTTTCCCTGACATTCCCCCCCCCCATGTCGTTTTTACACCCGAAAACCAAGACATGCCTAGGAATGGAACAGCAGCCCTCTTTTGCTCTTGCTAATCAGTGGCTGGTGTCCAAAGATAGATTGCCACTGCTGCTGGAGGTTCCAAGCAGCCATTGCGACCCATTTCCCGTCCATGATTCTGTCTAAGCAACCCAAGTTGCTTAGGTTGCTTAGTGACAGCAAATCCCATGGTTTTTCAACGTGTGCTGAGTGAAGAAGTCCTTCCATTGGTATGTCCAGAATCTCCTCTAACAGTCCATTTTGGTGACTGATCCCCAAAGGAGAGTCCTGCTTGCAGGTTCACCATGGGGGCATCGGGTTGGCTACTGCGAGAACAGGATACTGGGGTGGATGGGCCACTGGCCTGATACAGGACAGCTTCTTCTTAAGTCCTTAATTCAGCCTTTCCGCATGGGGAAGCTGTTCCTGTCCCCTGAGCACGTGGGCTCTCCTTTTTGGCACCTTCTCTTGAGAGGCTGCGTGCATGCACCTGTCTCAATCCATCCTAGCTCTGCTCTGCTATCCAGGGCGTTGGCACAGTGCTGGACCGAGGGACAGCCTTTTCCCCTTTTTGCGCTTCCAGCCACATCTCTTCATCTCTCTGCCTTGCCACGCCTCCTTGCGCTGAGGTGACATTGATTTCTGTCTACTCTTTCCAACTTGGTTTGCCATGGTGACAGATTCAGTTTCTCCGCTGTGCTGGGCTTTTTTCCTCCAGTTCAGTGTGCTCTGGGGAGAGAGAGAGAGGCAGGCAGGCAGGCTGTGTTTGGCTTCGCTTTCTCCTGGTGGCCACTATTGATAATGTCAGTGGCAGTGCCACGGGTAATTTGACAAAACAATGTCAGGAAGGCACTGGAATCTCTTTCTCTTTTGCATTGCTGGGCAGTGGCCCTTGACCAGAGCCAGCAGTCCGTCGTCGTCTTGTGTTTTCATCTCACTCAGGGCCCAGGACCTTCCCTCTGCTGGTGCCCAATCCAGCGGGAGACCCACAACAGACCCTCTGAGTAGCTGGGAGAAGAGGTTGCTGGGCAAGGCATGCCTTTGCTTCCGACCTGGCCAGAGGTACAATCATACATTGAAAGAAATAAAACTATAGACATACTAGCTGACCCGGCCACGCGTTGCTGTGGTTCTTTCCTGTGATCCCCACCCATTTAGACAAAAAACAGTGCAGCCCAAGACCTTTCCTTAAAAGCAGCCAGTTTCCCATAGCCTGTTGGAATACGGTACTTGCTGGTGGAAGGACAACAATGTGGGAACCAGTCTCTAGGAGGGAAGTTCCAGAGGCTGGGAGCAGCCACCGAGAAGGCGTTCTCCCACATCTCTACCAAAAATATTTAAGGAAGGTGCCAGGTGAGCCTCCCTGGGGAAAACATTCCACAAATGGGGAGCCACTGCAGAAAAGGCCCTTTCTTGCATTGCTACCCTCTGAACCATCCATGGAAGGCCTCTAATGATGATCTTCACATTAAACTGCAAGCAAGGCGGAGAGCTTAAAAGCTCTTTTTCTACTAGGTTTTCTCAGCGCAAAAATAGCTTTTACATTCTCCCCCTTGCTTGGGGAGGCAAGGCTCATTGAGGCAGGCTCTGGAAGACTAGGGATGGTTCCAAGGGGTGGTTTGAGTATATATAGTACATGTTTTTGTTTAAACATAGATTCCTTGGAACTGGGGTGCCTGTGCTTACCCAGGGTTCATTTTCCTTGGAATGAAGGTCAGCGGAAACTGTGGTATCTTCAGGATATATGGGAGCCAGTGTGGTGTAGTGGTTAAGAGCGGTAGACTCGTAATCTGGGGAACCGGGTTCGCGTCTCCGCTCCTCCACATGCAGCTGCTGGGTGACCTTGGGCTAGTCACACTTCTCTGAAGTCTCTCAGCCCCACTCACCTCACAGGGTGTCTGTTGTGGGGGAGGAGGGGAAAGGAGATTGTTTGCCGCTTTGAGACTCCTTCGGGTAGTGATAAAGCGGGATATCAAATCCAAACTCTTCTTCCTCTTCTTCCTCTTCCTCTTCTTCTTCTTCTTCTTCTTCTTCTTCTTCTTCTTCTTCTTCTTCTTCTTCTTCTTCTTCTTCTTCTTCTTCTTCTTCTTCTTTTATTTACATACCTGAGCATAGGGTGGAGGGGCTCACAGCTCTGAGACTCCCATAGTTCTTGTTTCCCCATTAGGTTTCCAGGGAAACTCCCAAACTCATCTTTGGAACCAGCACTGAGCAAGGCATGCTTCTGAGTCTCCCACTTCCAGCCTCAGCCAAACTCTCATGAACAGCATTCTGGGATATTGATCTCCTAAATTTACAGGGTGATGTTGCCTCCAACTGGGTGAGGGTGGTAGCCCCCATTGGCCTTTATGGCAACAGGGCAATGTAAATGGCCTACTAAGACCATAACCTTAACAGAGGAACTTTGGGCTGGTTTCCTCTTAAAGATTCTACCTGACCTACACAGAATCACAGGTCTGGAAGGTGTCATCCATACTGCCCCCCCCCCAAAAAAAAGCAGTACTGGACTTTTTTGTTGCCGGGGAGTGGCAAGGAGAAGTGCTGAGGCAAGGATGGAGTCTGGAGTAGGAAGGGGGGGGGGAACCTATACTGGCGTCTCTCAGTTTCTTATTTTTCCCAATCTTAAATTCAGTTCTCCACACTAGCATGAAATTTCTTTTTTAAAAAATCCGTTTGAAAATTAACCAGCATTTTAGCACAGATTACTCTCAACATGCATATTTCTGCATACTTCTTCAAGCCGTTACCTCTATGCCAATGCATTTTGCATTTCCCCCATTAATATATGCATATGTATGCACATTTTACTCTGGTATAATACATTGGGATGTTTCAAAATTAGGAGAAGGTCTCATTCTGAGGCCTGTTCATGACATCAGTAAGTTGAAATGTGAATGGAATTTCTCCCTCACCCCAAGCCTGGAGTGAACTGTTGGGTTCAGGATTCGTAGGAACATTCAGAGCTGCCTTAAACCAAGTCAAACCATCAAGCAATATTACAGAGAAGTGGCCACCTCAGGTGGCAACGCCATGGTTGCTAGCCAGGATGGCTCTGCTCTGCCTCCACGGCTGGAAGCAGCGATGCTTCTGAATGCCAGTTGCTGAAAGAAGCCACAGGAGGGGAGAAGAGGGCTCTTGTGCTCAAATCCTGCTTGCAGGCTTCCTGTGAGTACAGGAATAGGTGGGCCATTGGCCTGATCAGCAGGCTCTTCTTAGGTTTCCAGAGCTCACATGACAGATGGCTCGCTGCCCTCAGGTGAAGTGGAGGACTCTGTCCTGTCACCAGGATTGAAGGCAGGTTCAACTGCCTGTCTAGTCTGCTCCTGTATATACAGTGTGGGAGACCCCATCCTGCCCGTTGTGTCGTGGGTTTCTTAATAGTAGTCATTCAGTGACAACATCTTCATGATAACAGCTCTTTATTTAAGGCAACAAGACAAGACTGACTCTGAGGACAGGAAAGCTACATTTATAGGGACAGGGGACTAGCTAGAAAGGGATACATTTTGGAGGGAGCAATATCAGGCAATCGCAGTGCTGCCTTTTGGAGGAAACCAATAAGACAGAGGATCCAAATACAGCAGCTTAAATGAACCAATAGTAGCTGTACCTTCTGGAACCAAAAGGCAGTTACTTTGCCCTAAAGCAAATACAGACAATAGTAATACAGATATAAAATCCTTTGACTCAATACACAACACTGCCATTCACCTTAGGCAGTGGAGATATAACTTTTCCTGGCCCCATGCACCAGTGGGCCATTGAGCCTAGTAGGTGTCAACACTGACCAGCAGCAGCACTCCAGAACGCTCCCCCAGCCCTGCCTGGAGATGCCAAGGATGAAACTTGTGGCCTTTTGCATGTAGAGAAGATGCTCTGCTGCTCTGTGGCGGGTAATCTCAGTAAAGGATTACTTGGCATGCCTAGGTAGAAGGACCCACTGATGAGTGGGAGAGCCCCTGTTTTCATACAGACAGCCGCAGGAACATAGGAAGAAGAGTCCGACCATTGACCTGTCAAGATTCCACCTAAACATTAGGAAGAACTTCCTGACAGTAAGAGCTGTTCGGCAGTGGAATTTGCTGCCAAGGAGCGTGGTGGAGTCTCCTTCTTTGGAGGTCTTTAAGCAGAGGCTTGACAGGCATATGCCAAGAATGCTTTGATGGTGTTTCCTGCTTGGCAGGGGGTTGGACTGGATGGCCCTTGTGGTCTCTTCCAACTCTTCTATGATTCTAAGCTCAGCCTTGTCTGCTTGATCATTTCCCTCATTCTCTGGCTCTGCACTAACCCACCTCAAATCTACTTGAAAGCCTCATTATCACCTCATTTGCTCTCCAAAGCAAGGAGGGTCCAGCCATTACCCTGACGCTCCAGGTGATGATGTCATTACTTCTGCGGTGTGTGTGTGTGTGTGTGTGTGTGCTTTTCCCCCCAGAACTGCACTTCCCTTGCACCTCAACTCCACCACTACAGACGCTCTGTTTCCCTCCATATGTCATGGGGCTCAGACTCTTATCAGCCCCAGCGGCCATGGTCAGGCATGATGGGAGTGGGAATTCAGGAACATCTTGAAGGCCACAGATCACTGTGCTCTGTGACCCTTTTTCTTTTCTTTTTTTTAATGACCCCAGAATTTATTCTTCATCATCTTTGAAAGGCACAGTCTCTAATGTGTGTGTGGAGGGGGGGGGAGAGAGAGAGAATCCCCAGCTGTGAATAATGCTGAGGCGGCACCGTCATGTGGCTGCAATCTACATCCTCGTTCCAATTGCACCTCATTCATATTTAGCAAAGTCAGAGGGAGCAGAGCAGCAGAAAGCCCAAACTGGCCAGGACCATGGCAGTAGAAGCAGGAAACGTGTCTGTGGATTGAACTACTTCAGGCTACGACTGGAGATTTGCACAGATGATTGTTCACCCAGTAATACACAGAATGTGTTACACACACACACACACACACACACACACACACACACACACCCCCACAAATGTGCCAGGTAAGGCAAAGGTTCCTTCTCAGGAGATACTGTTTACATAAAGGATCCTGCTTTCCTTTCCACCTTGTCATGTGAGCTCCCATCTTTAGTCTAAATGGCCTCAATGCAGTATACCTGAAGGAGCGTCTCCACCCCCATCGTTCTGCCCGGACACTGAGGTCCAGCTCCGAGGGCCTTCTGGCGGTTCCCTCGTTGCGAGAAGCCAAGTTGCGGGGAACCAGGCAGAGGGCCTTCTCGGTGGTGGCGCCTGCCCTGTGGAACGCCCTCCCATCAGATGTCAAAGAGAAAAACAGCTACCAGACTTTTAGAAGACATCTGAAGGCAGCCCTGTTTAGGGAGGCTTTTAATGTTTAATAGATTATTGTATTTTTATATTCTGTTGAAAGCCGCCCAGAGTGGCTAGGGAAACCCAGCCAGATGGACAGGGTATAAATAATACATGATTCTTATTATTAGTCAATATTCCACTTCATTATTAAAATCCCTACTTGTTTCTATAATTCTTTGTTTGAGTTCCACTCATTATGTTACATCCAACTTTGGCTGGGGTAGGGGCTGTCCTACTGACAGTGGTCTTTTTCTTTTTTACATTTTTTTATGTGGTGGCAGGAGTTGATTTCAGCTGCCCTTCTTGGCAACAGCCACGATCCTCCCAGAATGCTCCAGGTGTTCAGTCATAACATGGCATTCCAGGGTGGGGAACTGTTGGAGCTGCCATGCATGACCACATACAAAGGTACCTGTCACCAGCTCTTGTGGTTGCTACACACACACACACACACACACACACACACACACACACACACAGGTGGGGGGAATGCCCCAAACCACACAATATCAAGGGGATTTGGCTGGGAGGGCATCAAGGAGCAGCTGCCCAATTCGTTCCTGCCAGAGGCAAGGACACCACCCACCCCAAATGGTAGAGATTAGTACAAGTGGAAATCCCATACATTCCTCTCTCTGCTGTTTTCTGGAGCAAATGGAAGCTGAGCTAAATGGTTCCCTTTTGGTTCAACAAATGTCACCCCAGCTGGTATTTTGGGAAACTATCCCTGAGTGGTGAACCAGAAACACACACACACACACACACACACACACACACACACACACACACAGTTAAAATCTTACCTCTGCAAAGAATAAGGGTGTGGGAACTGTAGTTCCACAGGTGTCCCAGCTCCCACCAGCCGCATGGCTAGTGGTCATGCCAGTGGCTAGTTGTCTAGCCGTATCCAAAGATATCCACAAGCGCCCCATCCCTGCCATGAACTCTGCAGGTGGTTTTACATAAATGTCTTTCTCCTTAGTCCACCCAGGCCCGGCTCTAGGGGTAGTCTCGGTGGCGTGGGGCGCCAGGGCGCCGGACCGGCAGGAGGGCGCTGCGCGGCAAAGCCGTGCGGAAGCCGTGCGCAGCACAGCTCCCTCCCACCAGGGCGGGGGCGCCGGAGCGATCTCCGCGCCAGGGCGCCCAACCGGCTTGAGACGGCCCTGAGTCCACCCCTTCGCCCTCCCAATAAAATAAGGCCAGTCCCTACACTATAAGGTTTTTTATTTATTATTTATTGCACGTCTACCCCACCTTGTATATGACTCCCCTCCCCTCCTGACTTAATCCCAACACCAAACCTGTGCAGTAGATTAGGCTGAGAGGCAGTGACCCAAAGGTCAAAGGTCACCTTGTGAGCTTCATGGATGAGTGGGGGATTTGAACCCTGGTTTTCCTGGTCCTAGTCTGACACTCTTAAAACAACCTTTCTCAACCCTGGGTAGCTAGGCGTTCTTGGACTACAACTCCCATCATCCCTGATCACTGGCTAGGGATGATGGGAGTTTTAGTCCAACAACAGCTTGAGTCCCAAGGTTGAGAAAGGCTGCTCTAACCACTACAGTAAACCACACCTTACACAAGGGGGGGGGGGGAATGATGATACTATTGACCTACCTTGCAAGTTTGGTGTAAGAATTATTAGACTACAGTACTGCATGAATTTGGGAAGTGCTATATCAGTGCTAAGTGTTCATATTAGTTAAAGAAGTGGAAATAGTTATAGAACGCAAATGAGATTAACACCCTGGTTCTTTGTTTTTGTTTTTTAAATTATTTTATTTATGATTTTCAATTTTATACATTTCAATCATTTTATAATCATTTTAACATTTCAAAACTTGACTTCCTTTCCTCTCTTTCTGTGGTTCCTTAAATTTATTTTTAATATTTTCTGCATATTAACTTAATTTGCTCTTTTATTCATCTACTTCAAATATATACTGTACTCTTATAAAACTGCAGGTTATTACCATAATCCTGCCAATGTTCTTATCTGTTTGCGGTTTATTTGTAAATATTCAATAAACCATTTCCATTCTTTTATAAAAAGTTTGTTATCTTGATTTCTTATTTTTCTGGTAAGTTTTGTCATTTCTGCATATTCCATAAGTTTTTGTATCCATTCTTCTTTTGCTGGGACTTCTGCTCCTTTCCATTTTGGGGTGAGTAGCATTCTTGCCGCTGTAGTCACATACATGAATAAGTTTCTATACAGTTGGGGTAGTTTTGTCCCTATAATTCCCAAAAGGAAAGCTGCTGGGATTTTTTTTTTTTTTACAAACGTTATTTTATACATCTTTTTCATATCATTTCCCAGTAAGCTTTAACCTTACTACAAAACCACCACATATTATGAAAAGAAACTTCTTCCTCTTTACATTTCCAACACTTATTTGATCTGGTTTTATACATTTTTGCCAATTTACTCAGTGTTAGGTACCATCGATATATCTTTTTCATATAATTTTCTCTTAGACCATTAGATGTTGTAAATTTTATATCCACATTCCACAATCGTTCCTATGCCTCCATATGCATATTATGACCAATATCTATTGCCCAATGTATCATTGAGGATTTTACTTGCTCATCCTTTGTCTCCCATTCCAATACAGTGGTACCTCGCTAGACGAATGCCTCACAAGACGAATTTTTTGCAAGACGAACGTGTTTTGCGATTTCAATGGAGACTCGCAAGACGAAGTTTCCTATGGCGCGCTTCGCAAGACGAATTTTTTCGTCCCATAGGGTGCCTCGCAAGACGATTCCCCCCCCCGTCTTGCAAGGCACCCTATGGGAAACCGCACTTCAATGCAATCCTATGGGAGCAGCTTCGCAAAACAAATTTTTCACTATACGAAGCGACTCGCGGGACGAATTAAATTCGTCTAGCGAGGCACCACTGTAATATTTTGTACATTTTAGACAGCACTTTTACATTACATTCCAACAGGTCTCTCTCCAGTTCATAGAATCATAGAGTTGGAAGAGACCACAAGGGCCATCCAGTCCAACCCCCTGCCAAGCAGGAAACACCATCAAAGCATTCTTGACAGATGCCTGTCAAGCCTCTGCTTAAAGACCTCCAAAGAAGGAGACTCCACCACACTCCTTGGCAGCAAATTCCACTGCCGAACAGCCCTTACTGTCAGGAAGTTCTTCCTAATGTTGAGGTGGAATCTTCTTTCTTGAAGTTTGAATCCATTGCTCCGTGTCCGCTTCTCTGGAGCAGCAGAAAACAACCTTTCTCCCTCCTCCATATGACATCCTTTCATATATTTGAACATGGCTATCATATCACCCCTTAACCTTCTCTTCTCCAGGCTAAACATACCCAGCTCCCTAAGCCGTTCCTCATAAGGCATAGTTTCCAGGCCTTTGACCATTTTGGTTGCCCTCTTCTGGACACGTTCAAGCTTGTCAGTATCCTTCTTGAACTGTGGTGCCCAGAACTGGACACAGTACTCCAGGTGAGGTCTGACCAGAGGAGAATACAGTGGTACTATTACTTCCCTTGATCTAGACGCTATACTCCTATTGATGCAGCCCAGATTTGCATTGGCTTTTTTAGCTGCTGCATCATACTGCTGACTCATGTCAAGTTTGTGGTCTACCAAGACTCCTAGATCCTTTTCACATGTACTGCTCTCAAGCCAGGTGTCACCCATCCTGTATTTGTGCCCTTCATTTTTTTTGCCCAAGTGTAGTACTTTACATTTCTCCTTGTTAAAATTCATCTTGTTTGCTTCGGCCCAGTTGTCTAATCTGTTAAGGTCATTTGGAAGTGTGATCCTGTCCTCTGGGGTATTAGCCAGTTGTGATATTTGTTCCCCAACCCCCCCGTATCTTATCTTTCTTAAATACTTTGTTCAAATGATGATATTGTATGTTAATTTTCCTGATAATTCCTTAAATTCTTTTAATTTATACTCTCCTCCCTCTTGTTTTAATAGATTTCTATAAGTTATCCAGCCTTCTATCATATTCTTTTTCTTTACTGCTATAACTTCCAATGGTGAGGGCCAGTGTGGTGCTTTTAGAATCATTTCTTGTTTGTTAAGAGTTGGAGGGACAAACTAAAATTGCACATTGATTCTGGTGCTAAACAAGTAGGTACAAAACAGTTGTGTGGGATAGAACTGACATTACTAATCCTAATTGCCACAAAATCTATGCTTTTCACTCACAGATACAAAAATACAAATGTTTAGATACTTAGGGAAAGATGTGGAGGGAGGGAAGGAGGGAGGGAGGGAAGCCAAAGGGGTGAGCAGAAGATTGATGGATTGCCAAGCAGATCTCCACATTTTCAGGATGTGTTTTGAACATACGTACTATCTTGGGGGCTTTGCAATTAAATTATTGAAAACAATATGCGGGTCTTGTTGCCATCTTCTCCAGCTTCTTCGAGAGGAGATTGTTCAATACTTATGCAATTGTAGAAAGGGCAGGGGTCTCTCTATGCTTCCTTATCGTATTAAAAAAAGAAAAAAACCAAAGTGCCCCATTATTAACAGTCATCAGAATGGTTGGATATGAATGCAGCAAACACATTTTGCATTGCTTGGAGAGATTGGGGTTTTGCTTAATGTCAGACTATCCTGGAAATTTTGATAGATAAGCATGATTTTAAAATATATACTGTATATGAAACCATAGTATAGTGATTTTTTTCAATAACCTTCCTATCCTTTCAAGCTTTGGAAAAGCATGCAATGCAGTGAAGTTTACTGTTATTTAAGAATAAACAGATGCACAAATGTAGGGTGGGGGACAGCTGGTTTGCCAGCAATACATGTGAAAATGATCTAGGGGTCTTAAGTAGACCACAAGCTTAAAACGAGTCAACAGTGTGATGCTGCAGGAAAAATAAGAGCTAATTCTAGGCTGCAACAGAAGTAGAATGTCCAGCTCAAGGGAAGTCATAAAAAGGTAAAGGGACCCCTGACCATTAGGTCCAGTCGTGACCGACTCTGGGGTTGCGCGCTCATCTCGCATTATTGGCCGAGGGAGCCGGCGTATAGCTTCCAGGTCATGTGGCCAGCATGACAAAGCCGCTTGTGGCGAACCAGAGCAGCACACGGAAACGCCGTTTACCTTCCCGCTGTAGCGGTTCCTATTTATCTACTTGCATTTTGACGTGCTTTCGAACTGCTAGGTTGGCAGAAGCTGGGACCAAGCAACGGGAGCTCACCCCGTCGCAGGGATTCGAACCGCTGACCTTCTGATCAGCAAGCCCTAGGCTCAGTGGTTTAACCCACAGCGCCACCTGGGTCCCTAAGGGAAGTCATAGTGCCGCTCTATTCTACCTTGGTCGTACCACATCTGGAGTCTCATGCCCAGTTCTGGGCGCCACAGTTTAACCAGGATATTGACAAGCTGGAAGGTGTGCAGAGGAGGGCGACCAAGATGATCTGGGGTCTGGAAACCAAGCCTTAGGGTAAACAGCTGAGAGAGTTGGATATGTTTAGCTTAGAAAAGAGAGGTGATAAGATAGCCATCTTCAAATTTCTGAGGGGGGTACCACATGGAAGATGGAAAAAGTTTGTTTTCTGCTGCTCTCTCTCTCTCTCTCTTTCATGTAGGGTACTTCCAGGAAAGGGACACAGGTGGTTCTGTGGTCTAAACCACAGAGCCTAGAGCTTGCCGGCAATTTGAATCCCTGCAACAGGGTGAGCTCCCGTTGTTCGGTCCCTGCTCCTGCCCACCTAGCAGTTCAAAAGCACGTCAAGTGCAAGTAAGTAGATAAATAGGTACCGCTCTGGTGGGAAGGTAAACGAAGTTTCCGTGTGCTCTGGTTTCCGTCACAGTGTTCCATTGCACCAGAAGTGGTTTAGTCCTGCTGGCCACATGACCCGAAAGCTAGCTGCAGACAAACGCCAGCTCCCTCAGCCTATAGAGCAAGATGACCCCGCAACCCCAGAGTCGTCCATGACTAGACCTAAAGGTCAGGTGTACCTTTACCTTAGACTTCCAGGAAGGGAGGGCAATGAGAAAAGACTATGACTTTTTCAGGTTTTATAATGATAGTAAATTCATTTAGCATGAGAGCCACTAGATCTATTTGTCTGAAGAACTTTGGCAGCTTTCTTATACAGAGGCAACTCCCTCATGACCCCAGTACAGTGGTACCTCTGGTTACGAACTTAATTTGTTCTGGAGGTCCATTCCAAACCTGAAACTCTTCTTAGCCTGAGGTACCACTTTAGCTAATGGGGCCTCCTGCTGCTGGTGCACGATTTCTGTTCTCATCCTGAAGTAAAGTTCTCAACCCGAGGTACTACTTCTGGGTTAGCGGAGTCTGTAACCCAAAGTGTTTGTAACCTGAGGTACCACTGTATTTAAACTGATTGTCCCAAAAAGTGTAGGGCAGGACATGTGCTTTCTAATCCTTGCCCTTGCCCTTTCCTGAAATTTGATGAGCTTCAACCCTTTAAATGTCACCCTCCCTGCAATTTGCATCCAATTCTGGCAGAAATTGGAAAAGTTAGAGACTTTTCATTCACACACACACACACACACACACCCCTCTGGATGAATCTGGGGTGGGGTTTGAGAAGGATTCAGGTTCTAATAAGGCCAGCAAGGCAAAATTCAGCTTCTGGAAAGCAAAGTCGAGCAAGGCAAACTTCAGGCTCCAAGTAGCACCTTGGACAGCTCCCTGTGGCATTTAGGCAATGGATTCATATAAGCAGAGTTAAATGTTGCTTTAGCAGCAGACAACTACAGATTGAAACCTAAACAGGGCTTCAGTTCAGTCTAAGACTAGTGCCTGGTCCACTTGCGCTTCAGCTGCCATTGGCTCTGACAGCATGGGGGAGACAGTGGCTCTGCAGGGACACCCTTGGACACGGAACATGGCACCGTGACCTCTTTAGGCCAGGGAGGTGGTAATGATCTCATGATGCAGAGGAGCTTCAGGGCTAGTGGGGTGATCCAGTATCAGCAGTGAGGGCAGTTCCCTCTCCCACTTAGGCTTTTTCTAAATCTATTGCCTCAGCCCCAAAGATGGTGAGTTTGCTCTGGGGTCATGATAGTTAAGGCTATGCCACGTCATAGTGCAGCTGGAGGACTTGCATGAATGAATATTCCCCCATACTTATTTGTTACCTATCTGTGTCAATACGCTTATACACTGTGCAGACTTACACACGCACATAACATGCCAAAGCGAAGGCTAAGCTAGAAGCCATTTTGGGAACTTGGCAGATTTTTTCTCGGGTTGTCAAATGCACTAAAGCAGTGATGCTTCAGGGAGATGCTTGTGCAACAAAGGTTGGTGTAAACATTAGGAAGAACTTCCTGACAGTAAGAGCTGTTCGGCAGTGGAATTTGCTGCCAAGAATTGTAGTGGAGTCTCCTTCTTTGGAGGTCTTTAAGAAGAGGCTTGACAGGCATATGTCAAGAATGCTTTGATGGGGTTTCCTGCCTGCCAGTAAACTCAATGGGAAAGATGGCTCTGCTAATCCGTACCCCTGAGTGGAGCTGGCCTCCACCCTAGTTTCCCCCTGCTCTGTTCAATGCAGTTTCTTGTGTCCTAGCTAGGTTCTCAGGCACGCTTTCAACAGCTCCTCCCCTCTCCCGCAGATGTGGGCTCAGTATAGAGAGAACATTAACTACACCTCTTTATTATTGAGTATAAATTTATTGGAGGGGGCCCTCCTTTTTTTCGCAGCTTCTCCTCACCTTCTCGGAAAAGTAAACATTTAATTTTTTTTTGGTTGTTGTTAATAGATTTAATGTTCATTTGTCGGTCGCCTAGGGGCAGGAACGCGTGACATTTCAAATAATTGTTGTTTCGAGGGTATCCTCTGGAGGAAAATGCTGCAAAAGTGTAGAGAAGATTTAAGTAAATTACTGTGTCAGCTTCTATTTATTCCCTACATGATCGCCAGAGGCAGGCCTGCGAGAGGGCCATTAGAGGGCTCGCCATAAAACAGGGAGGCAGAATTTCAAAAGCCAGAATGCCATTATGGGAAAGTTAGTGTGTAACATGTTAAATTATTCCCCAAAGTGGTGGGGAAGAGGGGGGAAGATGCAGAGGCAAGGAGGAACAGTTGAATTCAAGAATGCCCGTGTGGGTGTGCAAGAGAGAGGAGAGAGAGAGAGAGAGAGAGAGAGAGAGAGAGAGAGAGAGAGAGAGAGAGAGAGAGAGAGAGAGAGAGAGAGCCTTTGTGTGTAGGTTTGTGTCACATGGAGAAACAGGACTGGCCCCGTGATAATACGTTGAGTGTCACTGGGAGAGTGCTTGGGGGGAATTACACGTCTTAGGGGTGAGAATTGCAGAGCCATGGGGAAAAATCCCCTTCTCTCCGTGCTGGGAGCAGCAGCGCGGAGGCAGCTTGCTGTGTGTTTAGACAGCCACCACGGGGAGCAATTTCAAGGGGTCTCCGTGAAACGTCTGCATCCTGTGGCCTTAACTTGAGGCAAGGCGAAGTAGGTACAGCAGTAACCGGTAGACCAACACAACACAGAGTTATAGTACATCAGTGTGAAGAGATGGTGTCATCAGTTGCTGTTAACAAGCCAGGGCTTCTCCCAATTACCAACTCCAGCACTCAGCCAGAGTAATCTCTTTCCTCCTTCATGTATGGTGGTTGCAGTGGCAGCAGCTACCAGCCTATTTATTATTATTATTATTATTATTACTATTATTATTTACATTTTACCATTATGCTGTAGTGGTCCCCTGCCAGTTGCATAGCCAGCTTCTTGCATCATTCACATTTTCCCATTATTAACTACTGTGCCTTTTAAAATCCTTTTAAAATTCGCACCGGGTCTTCCTTCCTCACTTGAACATTATCATGTGATGATCTTGGAATCTCTTGCATCCCTTTTGCCCTAGCCGGGATGAGCTCCACCCACCCACCACACTTCCCCTTTTGTAGCACTCATGGGAGAAAAAAACCCACAAGGATAATACCTTTTTGATGACCTACTGAAATATCACCAAGTAATCCGCCAGTGTTTGAGTTTCCCAGATCTCTTATTTGGGCTGGATGTCAAGAAAAACAAACAAAATTAATTTAAAAAGGAGGGGGAGAATAAAAAGCTCGTGTTACGGGAAAGCCCTCAAATCAGCCATTTTTAACAAGCCTTGAGTTGGGGAGATGTTCTGCAGATTTCATCGATATACTGAGCACCATTAACAAAATGGTTTGCAGGTTGCCTCAAGGGCTTCTGGGAGTAAGGCTGCAAATGGATCGCTGAGATACTGCAACAGTGTTTTTTTTAAAAAATTATTATTTAGCTAGTTTTCTCTGAAAAGGGTAAATCTAGATTAAATTTGGGGAGGGGCAAAGGCTGGTACTTTGATTCATCTTTAACATCCGCTACATACATACGGCACAGATCCCACATTAACTCCTACCTTGAGACACCCCAAAGAAACCATGTTTATTTCCACCGTTTTCTTTTTTTAAAGAAAACTATTATTACCCTACAGTTACTCAACCTGTCACCTGTCCTCGCCAGATCCTTCTCCTTTCACCCTGCTGCTTTAAATGGCCTCCAGGTGAGTCAGTTTCTTGCCTCCCCCTCCTCTGTTATTGTAATTTATTTACATCATGCAAAACAATTAAGCCCCCCAAAATCTTGCTTATCCCAGAGATCGACTTCCATTTTTGCAAGCATCACTCCTTATTTGCTCCCAATATGGCTTCATTTGTCCTCAATCCCTTTTCTGACGCAAGAATGATTGTGGACTGGGCAGGATTGGCGTGTTATTTCCAGCCTTGAAGGACCAAGAGGTCTCTCTCTCTCTCTCTCTCTCTCTCTCTCTCTCTCTGCTCTAGGCCGTCCTACTGCGAAGCATTCCACATGGATGGTCAATGGTAAATAGCAGGAGTTGAGGTGGGTTTTAAAAATAAATGAATGGATGAATGAATGAAATAATTCTAATGAATCACAAAGACCTCCGGGTAGTTAAATCATTGCTTGTTCTCTCGACCTCCTCAATATTTCTTTGCTAATAGACTTCGGGTTTAATTGAAGGATCTTCTCTGGACTCTGTCTGCCATACCATTCTCCCTCTCTTTAACCCCTCCACTCCGAGACTCACAAAAGCCAATCCATTAAGGGTCTTCATTAGTTTGAGCACCAGCCAGCCAGCCAACCGTCAAAGGTCAAACACAGTCACCTGTCACAACATGGCAGTAAAACTCCTAATTGTATGGGAACAAATGAGATAAAGAGATGGTACTATTATCCTATCTGATTTATTTTGTCTCCAAAGAGTAATTTAAGTCTAATTTATTTCTGGAGCTCCCCACTGTGTATGTGCACAAGGTACCTGGAAGGCATACCTTAAAAACACACAAACACACACCTTCAATTGGGTAGGTGTCATGGGGAATTGGTGATAGTTCTTGCCCTATCCTAAAATAAACCTCAGAATGCCCCCAACAAAATCCACATCTTCTGAGTCTACAGTTCTTGTTTTTCTCTGGAACACAGGAAGAAGTATATGGGTATTTGTTTATCCTGCACCTTCCCACCCCGAACCAGGCAGCGGCCTTTCTTCGGATGACCAGCCTCTGTAGCAAAGGGCAAGTGAGTCAATTTGGTGCATGTCAGAGCCATTACATGTTTCAAGGCAATTCTATAAGGGTTATTATATATGTTAATGTATCCGTTTCGTAGATTTTGTATGCACTATGAAAAATGGCCCCTGTGCCCTCTAGTGGTCAGAAAATTTTTTAAACAGTTTTAAAGACACATGGGAGTGGCTTTGTAGGGCAAAGATGAGACAGTGAAAGAATAATATCTGTGGACAACAATTGCTAAAAAACATTCTTGTTTAGACAAACCTACCCAGATGCTTTGAAAGTTGTGGTGATTTTAATCTGTTTCAGTATTTTAACTTTTGCATGTTTTAATGTTATTTTTTGTGATTTCATTGTTTTATCTTTTTGTAAAACACTTTGAGGGTTGTTGTTGTTTTTGTTATTATTATGAAATAAAAAAATACGTGTGTGTGTGTGTGTGTGTGTGTGTGTGTGTGCCAATTATAATTACATACCAGTTATAATCGAAGCAATAATGGGCTGGTTGCATATCAATATGGTGAAGTAATATTTATGCATAGTAATCTCCGCATTTGTCAGGAGCCAGAGTCAGGAGCAGGTGAGCAATACAACACCTGGTGCCAGTGAAGTGAACTCTTTCTTCAAAGAAACCAAGGCAGCTCAGGCCTAGTGGTCACAGCAACTCTTCCCAGTAGGTCTTGCCCCAAGGAGGCAGTTGTGAGGACTGAAGGGCCCCTCACTCCCACCGCTTTCTAAGTCTCCTTCTCCCCCGCTTTCCTTCCCAAGCAATCTGAGTCTCTGCCATCTTGTCTGTCTTTGCTCCTCCCTCTTCCTACTTCTTCTGGTTCTGGGAGAGGGGAGTTGGTCCCTGGGTTCTTCAGCAGCCTGCCTCGCCTCTGTCTCCTGGCCCCTCTCCTCTCCTGCCTCTGAGTCTGAACCACTCTCTGCCGCAGCCTCCTCCTGCTCACTAAACCCTGTTCCCTCTTCAGCTTCTGACACCTCCTCCTCCCCCCAGTCTGCTCCCTCTTCTCCCTCTGACCATTCCGTGTTGCCCCACCACCAATCCCCTGGCTTTGAGCCTTCTTTCCCTTTGGGGGGGAATCCGCAGCTGGTCCCTCACACTACTTCCTCTGCATCCAGCCAGACCGTGACATTGTTATATAATTAATTTTAGAACCTCTTCTTACTATGGGCTGAAGCAACTCTCGGTCGAGTGTTCCTCTAGCAATACTTTCGTTTAGTTCTGCTAATTCGTGCAGAGAATGAGAATTTCTCGACATTTTTCTTTCCTCTTCCGTTTTAGGCAGCAAGTCAGAAGAGCTAAACATGCTCCTTTAGATAGAGTTCAAAGACCTTTCCAGGTAGATCAGAAAAGAAGCTTTTGGAGGTTCGCTGATACCCCTGTGGGCAGAGTGGACTGGGGCAGCACCATGGAACTGGGCTCCCAGCAGCCGCCACTTACTGAGAGGAGACATGGGTGGGGCAGGTTGGGTCCTGCTGGTGGGTTTCTTACAGGTTGGCCACTATGAGAACAGGTTCCTGGGCTAGATAGGCCATTGACCTGATCCAGCAGGCTGCTTTTACATTCCCATGACTACTTCAGAGGGAAGCAAAGATAGTCAGTCTAAGGATGGGGACAGACAAATGTTTTAACACACATACCCAGTGAATGGATAACATTCTAATTCCTAACTGGCAAAATTAGCATGGAACTCTGGAAGCTTCTGCATGAAAAGCAGATGCTCTTCTAGTGAGCTTTGGCCTATTTCACAATCATGCAGATACTTCAGGGTCCTACTATGATTGCATTTTATGCTACTTATGCATCAGATTGTTCAGACTTCATCTGTTCTGGTTGAAATGCATAGCAAAGGTTGCGACTGCCAGAGATGATGCAGACTCTAGATCAGGCATCCCCAAACTCAGCCCTCCAGATGTTTTGGGACTACAATTCCCATCATCCCTGACCACTGGTCCTGTTAGCTAGGGATGATGGGAGTTGTAGGCCAAAAACATCTGGAGGGCCGAGTTTGGGGGGTGCCTGCTCTAGAATCTAGGCAGCCAGGCAGAGTCATAAACCATAGGTGAGTGTGACCACAAACTCTGTAATTGGTCCTAAACCAGAAAAGACATTGAATTTCAACTCTTGGCTTTGGTGAAATGAGATATCTTATTAGAACGAATAGATAGCAGCAGGAGATTGCTGGAGCAGACTTGGTGGTGCAAAGTGGACTCACTATTCTGCAGAATAGTGCACAATGACTCACTATTCTCCAGTCTTCTCTAGATCTAAGAAGGGCACCCACTGGCACCTCACTTCATTATGTATCTTGTCCAAATCACAAGCAGAGAAAAATAAAGACTCTGTAGATTTTGTACAGTGTAGAGCAATTGTTCCAGATGACTTGAGCATGGAAACCAAGGGAAAGATAACCCTCAGGCACATACCCTTGGGTCATTAGCCAGTCAAACCTAAATTCCATTTGACACCAAAAGATCAATCAGTCACACACTGAAAGTGAGCAAAACAAGCCTCTTGATTCATTGCCAACAAATGGTTATTTCCTGGCATATACCATCTTTCTGTCCTTAGTTTTGGCACTTTCTGTTTTCCTGAAATCTCCTTGCCTTCACAGGCTTTTCAGATGCAGCCTGCAGAGAAAAGGCTAGATACCCACCTGCTTTTGAAAGATTTGTCCTTGGTGCCAGTTTGCTACTTGGCCAAGTTTAAGGTTTCATTGATGATGTATAAAGCTCTCACCAACTTAGGGCGAAGTTACTTGAGAGAATGCCTCCTGCCATAATGGACCTACCTGGTCACTGAGATGCTTGAGTGAGACCCTTCTGGTTCTACCACACCTTGCAAGTTGCCCATCTTGGCAGTAACCAATGAGTGGGACTTCTCTTTCATGCCACCCGCCCTATGGAATCTCCTCCCCAAGATCAGCACCAAAGGTAAAGTCATAGCTGCCAAGTTTTCCCTTTTCTCGCGAGGAAGCCTATTCAGCATAATGGAATTTCCCTTAAAAAAAGGGATAACTTGGCAGCTATGGGTAAAGTCCTTCCACTGCTTCCTGAAAACCTATTGATTTACTCTTCAAGGTGTCAGGAGTATGAGCAGGAGTCAGGCTCTGGGGCCTGTAGTGCTCTGCAGGACTGGGGCCTGCCTCAGCTTGTGCTGGAGAAGCAAGGAGTGGCCACTCAGATGAGGCCACTTGATAACTCACTGCACCTGGTGGCAAGAGCTGGGAGGGATAAAAGCTCAGCATTTCCCTTCAGCTCTGCCACAGCAGCGCTATCCCTGCCTTGTTGCATCTGGCCTCCTGTTCCTTGCTCCTTGACCCTTGGATCCTTGCCTTGCTGACGCCTTGCTCCTCGACCCTTGGACCTTCGCCTTGCCGACACCTTGCTCCTTGACTCCCAGGCTTGCTCCTTCACCCTGCGACTGCCTGCTGCTGGACCCTCAGCCCTGCACCTGTTCCTGCTTCTACACCACCATCTTGCCTCTGGTCCTGACGTCCTCAGCCAGGGCTTCAACCGCCCGCCGACCGGACCGTGACACAAGGTCTATTATGACTTGCTCCACCTCAGCTAGTTATGGGTACCGCTGCATTTATTGTATGTGCTTGTATTTTAGTTGGCTGTGAACTGCCTTAGAGAGGTATTCAATGAAACTGCCCAATCAGGGAAGGGATTTCTGCTTGCACAACAGGACTTTCTCCTCTCTCCTACCTCAATGTGTGCCCTGTGCCCTCCCAAATCTGCTAATCTGCTGTGGAGGGATGGAGGAGCCCCTAGAACAAATTGGGGGCCCAGGGCAGAGAAAGGGGGGAATTCTGTTGCACAAACAGAAATCCTTGCATTGTCGGAACTAATTACTTGGTGTGATGTTGTACACAACCTTATAAGTTTTCAGATCATGGTGTATGTGTGTGTACACACCGTAATTTTCCATGTATAACACGCCCCCATGTATAAGATGACCCCTATTTTTTTGGACTGCAAAAAAATTGGGGGGGAATTGCCAAAAGTTGTTGAGCTTTCTTGGGGGGGGGGGGAGAATGCCCAGAGTTGTTGAGCTTTGGGGGGGGGGGGTGATCACCACCACCAATCACTCTACAGCCTGCCCTCCAGCAATTGCCCATCCCACCTTGGCTATCTGTGTATAAAACTACCCGCAACTTTTGCCAATTATTTCTAAGGAAAACGTATCATCTTTTGCAAAGAATAATACGGTATATATATATATATATCCCTGTGATACCCCACTTGTCACTTTTTCCCAGGATGTTGAGGAACCTTTGAACACTCTTTGGATTCCATCAGTCAGCTTCTCCACAAGAAGCTTCTCCACAAGAATTTCATGGTTGCTAAAATCAAGATACACTATGTACACAGCATTCCCCTGATCCACCAAGCTTGTAACTCTATAAAAAACGGAAATAAGATTTGTCTGGCATGACTTGCTTTTGAGAAACCCATGCTGGGTCTAAGTAAACACAGCATCCTTTTCTAAGTGCTCACAGATTGACCATTTACCGTAATTATCTGTTTAAGGACCTTTCCTAGTACTGACGTCAAGCTGACTGGTCAGTAGTTACTTGGGTCTTCTTCTTTTTCCCTTTTTGAAGATGGGGCAACATTTGTCCCCCTTCAGTGTGCAGGGACCTCATCTGTTCTCCAGGAAGTCTCAAAGATTATAGACAGAGGCTCTGAAATGATATCTGCAAGCTCCTTTATTGCCATTGACTGTAGCTCAACAGACCCTGGAGATCTGAATTAATTCAAAGTAGCAAGGTGCTCCCTTACAACTTTTTCTCCTTTTATATATTTGTAATATATAAAGTTTTTTTTTTAAAAAAACCAATCCTAAACCATGTATATAGCTTCATTATAATATACAAACTGAACATATTAAATGTGTAATAAAAAATATAGTTTTAAACATCAAGCCATGTGCACTGTCTTTCTTTTTTTTTATAATGTTTTTTATTGAACATTTTTTCAACAAACATACAAAATACAAAACACATCAAAAACATCAAAATACAAAATACAAAAATACAAAAATCAAACAACATATAACAGAAAAATATATCATTTCTCATCCAATTTAATATTCATTGTCTTCAGGCTTCCCCAATCCCCTACTATCTGATTTTCATTTTTATAAACTTCTATAGCAGTTTCTAAATCATCTTCTATCCCATCATATAGTCCCTTTAAAACTTCTAAATTAATTCATCTTCATATCATTTACCCTAATTTCAAACTTCTAATCTTCTATTGTTTCCCTAATGCCTTTACCTCTTTACTTTCCTGGATATTCAAACTCTATTTATCGAATACATTCCCTATATATATTTTAAATTTCTTCCAGTCCTTTAAAACTTTGTCATTTGTCTGGTCCCGGAGTCTTCCTGTCAATTCTGCCAATTCCATATAGTCCAGCATTTTCATTTGCCATTCCTGCTTCGAAGGCAATTCTTCTTTTTTCCAATATTTTGCTATTAAAATCCTAGCAGCTGTGGTGGCATACATAAACAAATTAACATCATCTTTGGGGATTTCTTCCCCAATTATTCCAAGCAAAAAGGCTTCCGGTTTTTTCAAAAATGTGTTCTTAAACATCTTTTTCAATTCATTATAAATCATTTCCCAGAAGCCTTTTATCTTAGGGCATGTCCACCACATATGGTAGAATGAGCCAACATCCTGTTTACATTTCCAACATTTATTGTCGCTTTTGTGGTACATTTTAGCTAGCTTGACCGGCGTCAGATACCATCTATACATCATTTTCATCAAGTTTTCCTTCAACACCGTACAAGCCGTAAATTTCATACCCTTCTTCCACAATTTTTCCCACTCCGACATCATCACATTATGACCCAGATCCTTGGCCCATTCAATCATAACTGATTTTGTTTGCTCATCTTTCAAATGCCATTCTAACAACAAATTATACATTCTGGACAAATTCTTGTGATCTGTCTCTAGTAACTCCGTCTCTAATTTCGATCTTTCTGATTGGAATCCTAATTTTTTGTCTAACTTGAATGCTTCATTTATCTGCACATACTGAAACCAGTCACTCAACCTATCTTTCAATTGTTCGTATGGTCTTAACTTAAAGTGGTTTCCCACTTCCATCAAGATGTCTTTGTATTTCAACCTATTCTCATCCATATTTGTCCTTTTAGGTTTCTTTGCCTCAAGTGGTGAGATCCACCTAGGAGTTCTCCTTTCCAACAAATCCTTATATCGCATCCAGACATTAAACAATGATTTCCTAATTATATGGTTTTTAAAACCTTTGTGCAATTTCACTTTATCATACCATAGATATGCATGCCAACCAAATGCATTATCATGACCCTCTAAATCCAACAAATCATCATTATCTAACAAAAACCAATCTTTCAACCAACAAAAGGCAGCAGCTTCAAAATAAATCTTTAAGTCCGGCAGGGAAAATCCTCCTCTCTCTTTAACATCAGTCAGAAGTTTATATTTAATTCTTGGTTTCTTCCCCTGCCAGACAAATTTAGACAGTATCTTCTGCCATTCTTGAAAACATTTCATTTTATCAACTATCGGTAGGGCCTGGAATAAAAACAACATTCTCGGCAAAACATTCATTTTAACAGTTGCTATTCTACCCATTAAAGACAAATTTAACCTCGTCCATACTTCCAAATCTCTCTGGATTTCTTTCCATAGTTTCTCATAATTGTCTTTATACAAATTCAAATTTTTTGACGTCATATTAACTCCTAGATATTTCACCTTTTTTACACACTTCAGTCCTGTGCATTCCTCTACATTCTGTCTCTCTTGTAATGTCAGATTTTTATCCAATACCTTAGTTTTCCCTTTGTTCAGCTTAAAACCCGCCACACTGCCAAATTCTTGAATTATCTGCAGTGCTCTCACTGCACTCTGTTCGGGATTCTGCAAAGTCAGTACTAAATCGTCTGCAAAGGCCTTTAACTTATATTGTTTCGAACCCACTGTAATCCCTTTGACACCTTCATCTCTCCTTATCATATTCAGCAAAACCTCTAGGACAGAAATAAATAACAGGGGGGAGAGTGGGCACCCTTGTCTTGTTCCTTTCTCAATTCTTATCTCATCTGATACCACATTATTTACAATAATCTTCGCTCTTTGCTCAGAGTAGATTCCATTAAGCCCATTAACAAAATTTTGGCCAACCTCCATTTTTTCAAGATTTCTTTTCATAAAATTCCAAGAAATATTGTCAAAAGCTTTTTCGGCGTCCACAAAGATTAACATTGCTTTGGTGTTTATTTTCACTTCCAGTCTCTCCAAAATGTCTATTATAAATCTTACATTGTCCTTCATATGTCTTCCAGGCAGGAATCCTGCCTGGTCTTTATGAATTAAGTCTTTCAACACCCTTTTCAATCTTGACGCCAAAATACTAGCAAATATCTTATAGTCCACATTTAATAAGGAGATTGGTCTATAATTCTTAACCTGAGTCTTATCCACATCCGGTTTTGGTATCAGAGAGATAAAAGCTTCTTTCCAAGTCTCTGGTGCTTTGCCCCCCCCTAAAATCTCATTTGCTACCTCCATTAATGGTTGTATCAACCAGTTTTTTAATGTTTTATAGTACTTGGAGGTAAGTCCATCCGGCCCTGGGGCTTTGTCACTTTTCAGTTCTTGAATTGCCATTTCAATCTCTTGTCTTGTAATCAGTCCATTCAGTAGGTTCTTTTGTCGTACTGGAATTTTCTGCAGCCCATTTTCCTTTATGAATTTCTCTATCCCATCTAAATCTTCTTTTTCCCTTTTATATAGCTGTTTGTAATATTTTGTAAAACATTTCCTTATCTCTGCAGGGTTCTCAATATATTTTCCTTCTTCCATAATCTTTATGATGGTATTCTCTTTTTGTCTTTTCTTCAATTGCCAGGCCAACAATTTCCCACATTTATTAGCCGATTCGAACGATCTTTGCTTCATTCTTCTAATTTTCCATTCAATTTCTTCATTTATTATTTGGGAATACTGTACCTGCAAAGCTTTTATCTCTTTTTGTACTTCTTGACTTTTCGGATTATCTCTCAATTTTTTTTCCATTTCTTTCAATTTGTCCAAAATATTTTCCTTCTTTTCATTTCTCTTCTTCTTCCAAATTGTATTCTGTTGAATCAGAAATCCTCTCATTACTGCTTTGCTGGCATCCCAAACCACTGTTATATTTTGTCCTTTATTCAAATTTAATTCGAAATAATCTTTCATCATCTTCTGGGCCTTACTAATTATCTGGTCATTTCTCAATAAAGAGTCGTTCATTCTCCATCTAAAAGAACCCTGTTGGTACTGTTTCATCTCCATTAGAACTGCGTTGTGGTCTGAATAAGTTCTTGGGCATATCTCGCTTTTTAAAGTCACTTTTGGACATAAGTCCTTTGTAATCCAGATGTAGTCCAATCTACTTCCTGACTTTTGCGAGTCCGAGAAAAAGGTGAACTCTTTTTCCAAAGGATTTCTTAGCCTCCAAACATCTACTAAGTCTAAGTTCTCTACCAAATCAAAAAAAGTTTTTGGAAGCTTACCATCATTAGATGTTTTTTGTCTTTGAGTTCTGTCCATCATCGTCGATACAGCCCCATTAAAATCTCCCATCATTATGATCTTATAATCCAAATAATCCAACAACGCAGTATGTATATTGTTGAAAAAGTCTGATTTAGCTTCATTTGGTGCATAAATTCCAAGTATCAAACATTTTTCGCCTTGCAGAGATATTTCCACTGCAATATATCTCCCTATCTCATCCTTAAACAGCAATTTAGGGTTATATTTTTCCTTTACATAAATGACTACCCCTCTTTTCTTGACTTTATCAGCAGATATAAACTCTTGGCCCAATAACTTATTTTGTAGAATTTTTCTATGAGTCCTAATTACATGGGTCTCTTGCAAACAGATAATATCCAAATTCTGCTTTTAAACTACATGGTAAATCTTCCTTCTTTTAACGCTTGAATTTAATCCATTCACATTCCACGAAAGTACTCTTAATGCCATCTTGTCTTACTTTATAATTTAGACGTCTTCCCCTGGCCCAACACCAGTCCCAGCTCCTAATCCTGCCAGCAGTTCTGGATCAAATGCTCCTGGTCCAGCTCCAGCTCCCAACCCCTGATCTCCTCCAGTTGATGGTTTAAAATCTTCTGCGTGGCTTTCCAGAAATCTTCTTTTATCCTCAACCGATCGAATCTTGTACTCCTTTTGTTTATATTTAAATGCCAGGCCCTCTGGAAATTTCCACTTAAAAAAAAATATTTTTCCTTGTCAAAATCGTTGTCAGGTCTGTATATTTATTTCTCTTAGCCAAAAAGAATTTAGGAGTTTCTTTAAATAAAATTATCGTATGCTGGAGAACTTCCAATTTTTTCTGATAGTGGTGGCCTAGTATCTTATCTCTTTGCTCCTTTGTTTGAAAGACCACTATACAATCATTCAAAAAGTTAGTCTTTTTTCTTTTTTGGGCCTACTCTGTAGGCCCTCAAAATAGTGGCTTTTACCTCTTCTTTATCCAGGCCCCACCAGTCAGAAAATTCTTGAGCAATTAAATCTCCCAGATCACCTTTTCCCTTCTCCAGCTCCGGCAAATTTCTCAGTCTTAATTGATTCTCCTTATCTCGTAATTCAATAAAAGCGAGCCTAATTTGCGTTTCTTCCTGCAACTTTTCTAAATCCGTTAACTTATTTGTTTCAATATCCGTCACTCTTACATTTAAACCAGAGACCTGCATTTTTACTTCCTGAAGATCTTTTTTCAATACACCAAATTCTTCTTTAAATTCCTGGAGACACTTTGCAGTGGCTTTGACCTCTGTGGTTAAACTTTGTAAGCTCTGCTTATTATCTTTCATAAATTCCAAAATTTGTTCTTGAAAGGCTTGATCTCTGGACTCCCTTCTCAATTGCATTTTTTTATCCGTACCCGTCATTTTCTAATTATATATTCCACCTTTATAGTTATCAAATAATTTGTAATCCACCAGGCAGCTAATGTGCCTTCCCACACACTGTGCACTGTCTTTCAATGCTGTCTGTTTTGTATTAAAAACTTGAGAATCCTCTAGAAGTATCATATAAGTAAAGGCTACTCCTATTACTTCCATAAAATATATTCTGACTTATCACTTTACTGAACAATTCAAGCAAGGAAAAAAAGGGGGGAGAGGGGAAGAGAGAGAGAGAGAGAGAGAGAGAGAGAGAGAGAGAGAGAGAGAAGAAAATGAAAATGAATATGCAAATGCTAAGTTCTCTAACTGTTGCTGTTGGATAATTTATTGCAAACTGTCCACTGCCCAACACCTTTTGACAGAATGTCTTCCTCAGGGGCAATAGCTGTGAGTTCTCCTGTTTCAGAAATGTACTTCCTCCAAGTTCTAGTTCCCGGAACATGTTTTCCAGAGACTATGACCTGGTTCTGATGTAACACCAGCCTCAGGCTCTTCTTCCCCACTGAATATGAAGGGAGGCAGCTGAAAGCTTCCCCTCCTGATTAGCAACTATTCAAACCACAATTGTTGTATTTTAACAGGTCAGAAACTGTTTGGCTTGTTAATAACTTGTGTTTTGAGCAACCCACCATTTGTGAAGTTCAGATGCAGCAAGAATCTGTTACCGGTACAAGGCAGTGGAAGAGGAAGCATGTCAGTTCATGTAATTAAAAAAGGGTTTGTTGCTAAGCCTTACTTGTGTCAGCTTAGCAATGTAGGTTTTTTTTGTTATATATATATATATCCACCCAGCATCCATTTGGAGCTTTCCTTTTGGGGTGGTGGTGAGTGTTTCCTTGCTTATAAATTTGCTTATGCACTGAACAAGTCAACACTGTTTTCACTGTCTGCCTGGGGCTGGTGGGAGTTGTAGTCCAAAATATCTGGAGGGCATCAAGCAAGTGAAGGCAGTTATAGATTCCTGGTGCTACCGATTTAAGATCCTCCGCAAGCACTTCAACGGGCATAATATTAAAGGATGAAACAAAAAATGTTTTTGTGCTGAGTTATGAAAAGGTACTTAGTAGTAGCAAACCATTCAGCACCATGGACAGGGAATTTGCAGTCTGCTAAGTGAAGCATCCACACTAGGTGTTTTACTTCGGAATAGATTTTCTTTTTTTAAAAAAACCATACTTTTGATATGTGCTGAATCCAGCAGGTGAGCCTGTCACCCTGCATCTATTTCAGTACATCTTCTCTATTACCTTGCCTGCCAGTGTCCTTTCATCAGTGTGTTTATTTTTCATAAATTGCTTCATCTGTGATAAGATGCCATTTTGCCTTAAAAATAAAAATAAAACCCATCCTCAATAGCTCTTTAGTGAAAAGGAGTTTTAGCATGATTTTTTGAAAGTTATTAGCAGTTGATTTAAAATTATTATTAAACAGGGTGCTCCCTTCCCCACTGACACAATTGTGTCGTGCCCTATGGTGTGGATGCACAATTATTGTCACGCATACTCCTGAAATGGGGAAAGTCTCTTGCAATTCCACATGTAGCTTGCAGCAGAAAAGCAATGTTTGGGCAGCTCTAGGAGCTGCCAATCTGGAAGCACTGCCTTCCCAAGACTGGACATAGCTGGGAAGCTTCATTTACTGCAATCCATTCAAAATAAAAAAATTCCTTCAGTAGCACCTTAAAGACCAACTAAGTTTTTATTTTGGTATGAGCTTTCGTGTGCATGCACACTTCATCAGATACACTGAAACAGAAACAATCCATTCAGTCCTTCAAGAGAATCTTGCTAAGGACACCAGTCCTTGTTGAGATATCACCATTGGGAGGTCCAGCCGGCAGCCTCCTCTTCTCCTCAGTCCCGGTGATTCCCAGGGAACACGACTCAGGGTCTCGGTGATCTGAGCACGCAATCAGCAGAGCTCATCTCCAGCGTTGGCGTGGTTTGGCAGCAGCAGCAGCAAGGAAGAAATACTCAGAGAGAAGTCCTTGCATATTTACAAGCGTTTTATTCTAAAGCATCTCGGAAGCAAGACAAACGTGTCTGTCTCCATCAGCAAAGCGAAAGCAAGACTAACATCACAGAAGTACAAACAAACGGAAATATACATCATGCGATACATTCAACATCCTCTGCCAAGTCTGTTCCTGTTTAAAGTGGAACAGAATCTACTATGAAATCCTAACAAAACTCCCCCATTCTGTGTAACCTTAAACTTCAGTAATCCCAACTGTAGCTTTGGCACATCCATCTTTAGTTGTTCTCTGTTAACAACCTTGGATAGCACATTTGCAGGAAAATCATTACCTGGCATGTAGGACACTTGACCTGGTCCCTTCCTGATACACTCTCTTGCATGACGTAACCTCATCTGCAAGAACCTGGACCTTTGCTTGCAACCCTCTGAAGCTAGCAAATCCAAACAGGAAATGTTGTCCTGATACACCTGTGCCGGACAAGTCACCTTGACTTTGACATCCTGAAACAGTTGCATCAACCACTCGCAATCTGTGAGCGAGAATGAGGGAGTGTTGAGTTCCGCTGCATAGGAACTCAAACTCACTATTGTTTGCTCCTTGCACATCCAGCCAATCAGACAATGGTTGTACAAGTAGCAAACCCCAGAAGAGCTTGTGCCACCTGTGGCATCACCTCCGAAACTTGCATTTGCAAAAATCTCAAGACCTCCAGTCTTCTGACTTGTCAACTTCAGCCTGCAGTGCATAGTGCTTCGAAGATGGCAACCTATGCGCTGCAGAGCTTGCCAATCCCAAACCGTAGGATTGTCAGCATGCCTGCCAAGCAAATCACAGCTTGCAGCAATGTCAGGTCTTGAACATTTTGCAATGAAGCATAGCTTGCCTAGAACACATCTATACAAAGTGGTGTCAGAAAATGCCTCTGCGTTATCATCTCTCCAATAACCTGGCACCATAGGTGTGTCTATAGGATTTGCATCACCCAAATCCATCCTGTTCAATACCTCTGTAATTTCCTGGGTCTGGTGCACCAGGAAATTATCTTCTTTGTCTTTCTCAACTTCCAGAGAAAGATAGTTGGAAACTTCACCAAGATCCTCCATGGTGTAGTGTTCCTGCAACTGAGCAAGTGTACGCTGGTACAAATCCCTGTGTTTCCAGAAGATAAGCATTTCAGCATCATAACAAAAGCAATACAGCTTGTGCTCCCCCTCTTCCCTGACAAACACACAAGAATCAGCAATACTTTGGTGAAAACCTAGAGAAAGCAACATCTCTGTTAGTGTTGTGTCCCAACACCTGGCACTCTTCTTGAGACCAAACAGGGATTTCCTCAGCTTGCAGACCATCCCCTGTGGTACGTGCACTCCTGCAGGTGGAAGTAAAAACAGATCCTCCTGCAAAATCCCAGTCAAAACATTAGCATCATTAGCATCCAATACAAAATGTGATACGTGCATTTTCTCCTGTGAAGCAATCTTGAGCAAAATCCTTAAGCCCTCATACCTCACATTTGGTGCAATAGTCTCAATGTTGTTTTCATCTTGAACCTGTGAAAACCCTGTTGCGACCAGTTTGGCTGTGTGCCCCACAGGTCTGATTCCCAGGTCTGATTCCCATCTAAGGAATCAATCTCTGCTTTCATGGCAGCTAGCCATGGTTGAGCATCTTTTGAGGTCATTTCCTGAACCTCCTTGAAGCTTGCAGGTTCTAAAACCTTTTCTGAGCTACTAAGACCAGCATCAGCAGTTTTAGCAAACTCAACAGCAAATCTCTCAGGCTGTTTGCCTGTTGTGACCTCTTCAGATCTGCAAACACTCATTTTCTCTTTCTCTGGAGAAAAATGACCAATGGTGAGCAGTGGTTCTCCCAATTCAGTGTCAGACTCAACTGCAGGTCTGAGTGAGGTTTCTTTCTTTCTTTTTTTTAATTTTTTAAAAAAACTTTATTTCGAATTTCAAAATATACAACAAAAGAAATAACAAACTTAAATGAGATAAAATCCATCATTTGCATAAATACAACCCCCCTTTACCCTCCCTCTCCCTCCCCCTCCCCTCCCCTCTATACTTCCCTCCGCACTATTTCGACTTCCTTTTTCATTCTTGTACTCGTGCATTTTCTTCCAATATAATTCCACTTTGCTATTTAAATTCCCAATTAGTTATTTTTGTTTTATTCCCTTCATATCCCCTAGTCTACACATGCTAACATATCTTCTTTCGAGCAATGTTTCCTCATATACTCATCATAGCTTTCCCACTCCTTTCTTAATTTCTGCTTCGACTGATTCCTTACAGCTGCTGTTAATCTTGCCAGTAATAAATACTCGCTCAATTTATTTATCCATTCTTCTACTGATGGTATCCTAGCAGATTTCCAATTTGCTGCTATTAGCATTCTTGCTGCTGTACTTGCATATAAGAAGACTTTTATATTTTCTTTAGGGATTTCCTCATTTAACAAACCTAATAAATACATATCTGGTTTTTTTGGTATTGATCGTTTCATCATTCTTTTCATTTCTTCGTGTATATTGTTCCAAAATTTTACTATCTCCTCACATTCCCACCATAAATGGATAAAAGTTCCCGGTTTTTTACTACATCTCCAGCACAAATTGGATTTGATTTTATAGATCTTCGCCAGTTTCACAGGTGTTAAATACCATCTGTAGTAGATTTTCAAGAAGTTTTCTTTTAAATTATTAGCAGCTGTAAATTTGATGTCCTGACCCCACAGCTTATCCCATTGTTCGATGGTAATTGTATGGCCAAGATCTTTTGACCATTTTATCATTGCCTCTTTCGTACTCTCCTCCATTAGATCCCAATTTAAGAGTAAACTATATGTTTTAGATAGTACTTTCTTTTTATTTTGGATGACCTCTAATTCAAATTTGGAGCTTTCTTTTGTAAAACCTAATTTTATATCTTTTTGGAAAACACTGATTAACTGTACATATTGCCAATTGCTAATTCCTAACTTTTTTAATTCTTCATATCCCTTCAATTTATAATTACCTTGTTCTTCTTTTAATAGATCTCTATACCTTGGCCAATTCTTTTCATTATATAATCTTTTAATGGCATATGCCTCGATTGGTGATATCCACCAAGGCGTCAACGGTTCCGCAAATCTCTTATATCTCCTCCACACTTTATATAGTGCCCCTCTTAATATGTGGTTTAAAAACTCTTTGTTTACTTTCTCTTTTTCATAATTTAAATACGCATGCCAGCCGGATCTGCAATTATAACTTTCCAAATCTAAAATTCTATTTTCACCCAATTTAATCCAATCCTTTATCCAAATTAGACATTCTGCCTCATAATATAGTTTCAAATTTGGCAATGAGAACCCTCCCCTATCCCTTCGTTCTGTTAGTAATTTATATTTAATCCGTGGTCTCTTACCTTGCCATATGAAATTCGTTATATCCTTTCGCCAGACTTCGAAGCATCCTTCCTCTCTAATAATGGGGATTGTTTGAAATAGATACAGCATCCTTGGCAGAATATTCATTTTAATTATTGAGACCCTCCCTAATATTGATAATTGCAATTTTTCAACACCTTTGTAGCCTGCTGCATCACCAGCTACAGCAGTACCACTACCTCCCACTGAATTTGAACCATCCTGATCATCATTTGCAGCTTGTGCTGCTCCACTTGGGTGAATCACATCATTTGCATGAACCAGGAAAATTCCCCCACCTTCCTCCCACTTGGGATTGGTAGCACCACCTAGGTGAACCAGGGAAATTTCCTCCTTTACCACCCCCTTGGGATTGACATCACCATCTGGGTGAACCTGGGAAATACCTCCCATTTGCACCTTCTCTGGATTGGCATTGTGCAACAAGGGTGTAAGTCCCTGCTGCATTAACTTTCCAGAATTCCCAGCTCCCTCACACAAACCACCCTCCCGAGAACTTTTGGGACGTGAGAGATCCTTTTGAATTCGCTTCTCATCCAGGAAAGCATCTAGCTCCTGAGAAGTGAATTCACCTTCACTGGGACGGGAGCATTTCACTCCAATGGGATCGGCATTACCATCACTCCTGATGTACCCCTCTTCACACTCCGAGGGAGTCAGTTGACCATCTTGGCCATTTGCAACTTCATCCTCTGAAAGTGTCATTTGATCAGCTAGATCAATATGAATCACTTCACAGGGTGTGGAAGTCTGTCTGCTAGACAGCTTCCCATCATCAGCAAATACCTCATTGCAATCAGCAAAAGAATCACAGGGTTGAACCTTGAAACCCTGAACCCTTCCAGGCTCCTCCTTGGACACCTCCTGCAAACCCAGGTGAACATTGGTGTGATCAAAACCACCTGTAAGAAGAAGCTGATTAGTGTTAGCATCACAGGCAACTTCAGGCATATCAACCACATTTTCATCAGCAACATAATCAAAAGTAAACACATATTGATTATCAACTCTTGGAGCATTCAGAAATTCCTCATCGCCTTTCTTGATGAGACAGCTTCCATTTTCGAAAGAAACTCCATACCCTTCTTCAGAAATCTGTGAAATGGAAAGCAAATTAATTTGTGCATCTTGCACATACAAAACATCACATAGTGTCAAGTTAAGTCCTTTTATGTAGACATCTCCAGCTCCCTGCACACTTAAAAGTCCTCCACTAGACTTCACAAAACCATCCTGTGAAGAAAAACAAGTAAAGAAACGTCTGTCACTGCAAATGTGCTTCTGAATTGTGGAACTGACAAAAAACTTGCGTTGAACTTTTCGAGCCAGCAAAGTCCCGTTTTGCTGCTGTGTGGGCTTCTGCTCCTGGCCGCCCCCTTCTCCTTTCCAGCCGAAGACTTTTTCTCTTTGCCAGCTGCAGTTGTGGGCTTCAACTCTCTGCCCCCCTGCTCCTGGCCTTGTGACACTGTTGTGGGCTGCAATTCTTCCCCCTTCAGCTGGGCCTTAGCAACAAGCTTCACATTTGTGGGCATCTCCTTGCCCCTCCTTTGTGACAAAGCTGCACCTGCAAGCTTGTGTTTACGTCTCAGCTTCTGCAAAGACTTTGATGACTGACCTTCGTTCCCACGGGACTGCACGTCTGTGTGGGATGATGACGCCATCTCCCCCTGAGATTTGCAACTGGCGCCCTCAGCCATTTCCATTGAAGCATTCTGTGCAGCCACTTGTTCCAGGTCTGACGCGACAGCCAGCTCCTGCTGCAATTCCCAAGTGGTGCCCTCAGCTCTTGCATTCACTGGAGACTGCACCTCCACCAGGTCTGACACAGCCAGCTCTTCCTGTGGTTTGCAACCGGGTGCCCCAGCACTCCAGCAATCATTTGGGGAATCGCCATCACAGCTTCCTCCCCCTCCAAGAGCTAGTTTCAATGTTTCCCACATCTCGCAAGCTGAATTGCATGCACCAACATAAATCAATTGTCCCGGACACAAACTTGTGATAATCAATCCTATCGCAAACGAATCATCTGACCTCCAGCTGCTAGGGTCTGGGCAATTAGCCCTCCCCCTCTTTGCGGCAATTGTGTACCACACCCCCGCATCCTGCAGCCTCTTCTGTGTACATTTTGCCCATTTCTGATAATTTTCTCCTTGAAGGAAAATTACCTGTTCAGAGCCAGAGCTGTGCAAAAACTCCATTTTCCCTTCTCTCTTACTAACCGGGAAAAATGCTGCAGCTTTTCACAGTCCACTGTCCTCACAGTCATTAATCACTGTGAAAGTTTTACTGCCAGCCATAAAACTTCAGGCTGCGCAGATCAAAGTCTCTTGCCTTGCGTGCCTGCCGCGGCAAGTAAAAAGCCTTTCGCTTTTCCACATACCTTCTCTCCTCTTTGTCCGAAGTTTTCCAGCATCCCAGCTGCTTTCGGAACACACTGCCGTTTCCTGCTGCCTCCTGGGCGATTAGCCATTCCATTACTGGGCACGGAACCCTTTTGCCCAGCAATCCATAGTCATAACCCTTTGTTGAGTATCACCATTGGGAGGTCCAGCCGGCAGCCTCCTCTTCTCCTCAGTCCCGGTGATTCCCAGGGAACACGACTCAGGGTCTCGGTGACCTGAGCACGCAATCAGCAGAGCTCATCTCCAGCGTTAGCGTGGTTTGGCAGCAGCAGCAGCAGCAAGGAAGAAATACTCAGAGAGAAGTCCTTGCATATTTACAAGCGTTTTATTCTAAAGCATCTCGGAAGCAAGACAAACGTGTCTGTCTCCATCAGCAAAGCGAAAGCAAGACTAACATCACAGAAGTACAAACAAACGGAAATATACATCATGTGATACATTCAACATCCTCTGCCAAGTTTGTTCCTGTTTAAGGTGGAACAGAATCTACTATGAAATCCTAACAGTCCTGAATAGTGAAATCAACAAAGATTGTGGTCATTGAACCACAGTGTGGTTCAACTTTATACACACATCTGATGGTGGCAGGAATGTGTTGTGAAATACTTCCAAATTGCTGCCCTATGTATCCCATCCTGTTTTGAGCAGCTTCTTTGCTAAAACTTGACCATCTTGGCTGTGAATTGTGGAAGGTCTGCTCCTTGCCTTGAAGACCTTTTCCCACCTGACCTGGACTGACTCCAGCTACAAAATCTGAGTCTTGGTGTGGGGTATTGTTTCTGCTGGGTTGTAGGGTGGGGGGTTGTTGTTATTGATATTAAATTTTTGTATCTTTAGATCTTACAATTGATCTCATGATATTATGATTTATGTGGAAATCATTCAGTTTGGTTGTGTCCTTTTCGATATTTTTATTGTTTACGGCTACTTTTGTTAAGCTTGGACAACCGCGGCGAGGACATTATTAGCCCAAAAATGGAAGACCCAGGACTTACCGACAATTGGAGAGTGGCAGACAAAGATGATTGAATATGCAGAATTAGCGAGACTGACTAGCAGGATTCGAAACCAGAGGGAGACAAGGTTTCTAAGAGACTGGAGTAAATTTGTGGATTATATGGAAAAGAACTGTAGAGGTTTAAAGACACTTGCAGGCTTGAAATAAATCCTACGAATTGACTTTAAGGACTAGATATAAAGGAACTGCGAGATAAGAACTGATTAGAAAACCTATTGAGGGGAGGGAGGGAAGTCAAACTCGGCGGAGTATTTTTTTTTGTTAGGAGTAATGAGAAGTGTTAAAAGAGTGATGTATGTATTTTGAATGTTTGTTTGTTTGTTTTGTATATTGTTTTAAATGTGTTTAATTGGAAAATTTAATAAATAGTTATAAAAAAAAGAACAACAACAATACAAATAAAATGATGGGTTGGTTGGTTGATGAAACACTGGTGCCATAGGAAAGAATTATAGGTGCACCCTGAATCTTTATTGTAAACCTGTGATGTATGGTATAGGAATTTAATAAATAATAATAGATAACATCAGCAGTGATTGTGGAAGTAAAATGGTTACTATAGAAATTACCATAAGATTTTATTAGAAACAGAAATAACTACAAGCACATGTGACGACACTGGTTTTTCATGATTTTATTCCCACAAGTCACTTCATAGTAGTTTATTCTTTAAAGAAGATCTGATGACGCAAAGGTCATTTGCGCGCGCACACCAATATGATTGGATTAAGGACATTTTTGCCACCTTCAAGTCCTGAAACAAGTGACATTCCCAGCTGCCTCTCAGGATTCATATCAGAGCTCCTTACCTTATGAGTTACTTTTTAAAGCTGACATCTGCCGGGTTTTAATTCTGTCTAACCCCTTAAATAATCTTTCACCCTTCCATTGGCTGAGTAGCTGGACTTGGCTCTTTGTAATTAATGGGGTCTAGTAAGTCATAAAAACGGACTGTGCTCATTGGAAGTGAGGGGGCTCTAAGGGAGGAAGTAAGAACTGGAAAGGGAAGCATTTTCTTCTAGGAGAGGGGGATAGGGAAGTGGTGAGTGAGAGTGTAGGATAAAGGACCTAATGGGCTACTCGGTTTCTTTAAGGGAGTGAGAGAGAACTAGGATGGTAACTGGAAGCATTAATGGAAGTTGAGACAGTAAGTTAGTGAACAGGGGTGGGGTGGGAGTTAGCTGCTTTGGTTTATATCAGGTGTCCTCAAACTCGGCCCTCCAGATGTTTTTGGCCTACCATGATCCCTAGCTAGCAGGACCAGTGGTCAGGGAAGATGGGAATTGTAGTCTCAAAACACCTGGAGGGCCAAGTTTGAGGAAGCCTGGTTTATATGATTAAAATATTCCACATCTCTCATATCTTGCTTTCCTAACTGATGCACAGCGAACTTGTTCTCTGGCAGAATCAAGGATCACTTTGGAATTGCCCCCTCTTCTGGCCAGCAATAGGGGCAGGGGGCTGGATTTATGCTTTAAAAAACCCCAACAGCCTCTAACCCCTCCCTCCAGCAATGGACAGATATTGAACCTCAGTTTTCTAATATAGAGAGCCTAAGTTTGCTGCTCTCCTCAAAGTGAAAGCCCTGGCTTCTCCCATCCATATAGCAATGTGACAACCAGGGTGGTTGGAATAAAGGTTTCTGGTTCTTTTGCATCTTTATCTCAAGGTCTTCAGTACATAAGAAGAATACTGAATGGGAAAGAGAGTGTTGTTTGTGCCATTTTCCGCAATGTATGAAATTGTCCCCGCATGCAAGGGGTGTGACAGTTCCCCAGAAGAGAAGGTCTCTATTACCTGACCGCTCTTAGCGAGCAACTGTGTTGAAATTGTCAGGTGTGGTTGTCCGCTGTTCTCTACCATCATATCCTGAATCATCATCAGTGGAAGACACACACAAAAAAACCCCCATCTGTATGGCAGACATAGAGCAGGGAATCACCTCTGCTCTCCTCAAACCTTAACCCAAAGTTTTTATTCAGTCCACTGTCTTTTCAACAAAGCTGAACTTTTTAATTCCTTCCCACACAATTGTTCTGAGAATTTATAAATATATTTCCCACACACACACATCTCCCTTAAAGTTGCTGAGGTTCCCAACACCGCCCCAAATGTGTGTTCGAAATTACACTTTGGGAATGGTTCCATTTTTTTTGTCTCTTCCTATTTATTTATTAGTAGCAGCAGTGCCAGTGGAGTGGGAATCAGAGGGAAGAGTGTGCCTTCCTGTGGCAGAACCAACATGTGAAATTTAAAATATCACCCCAAGTCACTAATCCTGGCTGTGAGCAAACGATTAGCAGGAAACTAGGGCAAATAGGACCGCTGATTTAACTGTGTGACAATGATTCAGCCGGTAGGGTGTGTGTGTGTGTGTGTAGGGGAGAAGCAGGGGATGATGGGGTCAAAACAGTTTGTAAAAGTCTGCTTCACAAAAGCTGTTGTCCCCCTTGGGGCGGAATGAGATTATTATGGCTCAGTGTCTATCAAACAAAAGGAGAGAAAGAGGCCCGTGGCAGTAAGAGGGCTTTGCAGTAGGAAATGCCCTTCTCATTCGCCTCAGCAACCAGGAGCCTGCCAAAGAATTCCTGTCAAGGTTTGCTGGCTTTGTGGCTGTGCCGCCGTGGCTGCCTGGTGGACTGCTGCAGAAACCCCATTGTCGGTGGGATTCAAAGGGAGCGGCAGAGAAATAATTTGAAGGGGCGGATTGAGGACTTTAAGAGGGCTTGTTAGCTGAATATCAAAGTTATAGTGCAGGTCCTCAGTTGTGCCATTTCTGATTTTCCTAAACGCACAGGGAGGAGGCACATTAAAACTTCGCATCATATGTCCCAATAAACATGCATCGAGGAAAGAAGTCTACATTCATAGGCAGGCAAACAAGCAGGCATAAACACATTTAGGGTGTATCACCACATAAACACTTTCAGGAAAACATGTATACACAGCCAAAAAAGATTAGTGAGCTAAAATGAATGTTGGTTAAAATTTACCTTCTAATGGTGCTGGAGGAGACTCTTGAGAGTCCCATGGATGGCAAGAAGATCAAACCTATCCATTCTTAAGGAAATCAGCCCTGAGTGCTCACTGGAAGAAGCTGAGGCTCCAATACTTTGGCCATCTCATGAGAAGAGAAGACTCCCTGAAAAAGACCCTGATGTTGGGAAAGATGGAGGGCGCAAGGAGAAGGGGATGACAGAGGACTAAACAACTAAACAACAACAAACCCTTCACATTTCAAATTCACATGTAGCAATCCGAATAATATCCTGTGAATGTTGCATTCAGAAATAAACTTAAAAGATGGGAAGAAAGGGGTTGGGGATAGTTTTGTGCCATGTTTTAGGTTTGGGCTTATGTGTCTGTGGAAAATACCAAACGCTCTAATTTGGATGTTTCTTTATCAAAGCCAATTTTTTTTATCGATTTGTAATCTTTGATTCACTTGAAAATATTGTAACCATGTATTAAAATGTCCTTTTACTGCCGTATATTCTTTTAATTGCCAAATTCCCTTTTTATTTTCTAATAAATGTTTATATGTTGGCCAATTTGCTTCCATGTTTTTCCTTTTTACCGCAACTATCTCTAGGGGAGAGATCCACCAAGGTGTTTTGGGCTCGAAATATCTTTTATATTTTTGCCAAACTGCATACAGGGATTTCCGAATAATGTTTAACATAAAAGTGCTCCTTTTTTCTATTTTCTCCTTCATCAAGTAATGGTGCCACCCAAATGCCATCCCGTATCCTTCTAAGTCTAATACATCAGTATCCTTCAATGCCATCCATTCTTTAATCCACCAGAGCGCTGCCGCATCGTGATAGACTTCAAGGTCAGGCATCCCAAATCCTCCCCTTTGCCTCTGATCTATCATAACCTTGTATTTGACTCTAGGTCTCTTTCCATTCCAAATGAATTTGGCAAGATCTTTTTTCCACTCTTTGAAGATTTTTTCTTGCCCTAATAAGGGAAGATTTTGAAATAGGTGGTTCATCCTCGAGACTACGCACATTTTCACTAATGAGATTCTCCCCAGTATCGATAGCTTCAATTTGTCCCACGTTTCTAGGTTTTTTTTAATTTTTTTCCAGATTGTCTTATAATTTTCTTGTATTAGGTCAATCCCCTTTATAGTGGTTTGAATGCCCAGGTACTTTATTTTTTTAACAATTTTCAAGCCTGTACTTTCCTGGAGGGCTATTCTCTCATCCATTTCTAGGTTTTTTACTAGCATGTTAGTTTTCTCATAATTAATTTTCAAGCCTGCTAGTTATCCATATTCTTTTATCTTTTCGATTGCGGTAGGAATGCCTTTGACAGGATCTTCTGTCATTATTATCATATCATCCGCGAATGCTTTAATTTTAAATTTTTTATTGCCAATTATGATTCCTTTAATATTTTCTTCTTCTCTGATATTTTTTAATAATATTTCTAAGGTGATTATAAAGAGGATGGGAGATAGGGGGCACCCTTGTCTGGTGCCTCTCGTGATATCTATTTTATTTGATATTTTCCCATTTATTAGGATTCTTGCTTCTTGGATGTTATAAATTGCTTTAATTGCATTCCCCATTTTTTCCCCTAATTTTAAATTTTCCAATGTTTTTATCATGAAGGGCCACGAGACCCTATCGAAGGCCTTCTCCGCGTCGATGGAGAGAAGAGCTGCTCGCTTGTCTCTTCGACTCTCGAGGCATTCCAGGATGTTTATAATGATCCTTATATTGTCCTTTGCATATCTCCCTTTTATAAATCCCGCCTGATCTCTATGAATTATGTCCTCTAAAATATTATTTAATCTTTTGGCCAAGATTTTTGCAAAAATTTTGTAGTCGCTATTTAATAGCGAAATTGGCCTATAATTGCCTGGATTGTCTGTATCTACTTGTGATTTAGGAATTAATATTATCTGGGCTTCATTCCATGTTTGGGGTGTCCTTCCCTTTCTTAGTATTATATTCATTAGGTCATTGAGGGGGGTTAATAGTTCATCCTGCAGTTCTCTATAGAATTCTATTGGTAATCCATCAGGGCCCGGGGCCTTCCCTTTCTTCATATTCTTAATTGCATCTAATATTTCTGAGGTCGTTATTTCTTTATTCAGTAATTTTAATTTTTCCATTGGTATTTTTGGTAAATGATATTTTATTAAGAATTCATCAATTTGTTCGGTGGGTATTTCTTCCTTTTGATATAATGTTTCATAGAACTTTTGGAAAACTTTCATGATTTCCTCCGTTTTATAATAATATCTTCCTTCCGATTGTATTCTATTGATTATTTTTTCATTTTTTCTTTTTTTGATTTGCCATGTCAGCAATTTACTAGGTTTATTAGCCCATTCAAAAATTTTGTATTTCCAGAATTGTATCTGTTGTTCAATTTCTTGGTCAATTAATTTTTCAAATTCCAATCTCAATATTTTAAGTTCTTGTTCCACTGACTTATTATGATTTTTGTAGAGAATTTTTTCTTTGTGTTTTATCTCCTGTAGGAGTTTTTCTTTTCTTTGTTCTCTATCTTTCCTTACTTTTGCATTTAATGAGATAAAGTAGCCGCGTATCACGGCTTTGCCCGCGTCCCATACTGTTAGAGGGTCCACCTCACCCTTATAATTTAACTCGAAATAATCCTTTAGCACTTTCTTGGCCCCCTGGATGTTCTTATTATTATTTAACATGAAGACATTAAGCCTCCAGTTTTTTTGTATTTGTTCATTTTTTAATGAAAGGGTCACTGGGTTATGGTCCGAGAGGGTCTGAGGTCTTATTTCTATTTTGTGTATTCTTAATGCCAATTCTTTAGGAATCCATATAGTATCTAATCTACTAGCAGTTTGGTGACGCGCAGAAATATGTGTGTATTCTTTTTTAATGGGGTTCTTATACCTCCATGCGTCTAATAGGTTTAAATTTTCCATAATGTCCATAAACTTTTTTGGTAGTTTTGTCTTGTTTCCTTTATGTCTTCCATTTTTATCTAATTCTGGATCGACAACTCCATTCATGTCTCCCATTATTATTATTATTATTATTATTATTGGTAAATAAAGATAAATATATAAAAAATTTGTACCAAATTATATTGAAATGGAAAACTGAAGAAGAATTAACAAAAGATTATATGATTAAATGGAGCCAAGATTTAGGCAAGCCCATCTCAATGAAAGAGTGGGAAAACCTGTGGAAGAGAGATTCAAATTTTACGCCAAATTATGATATAAAAGAAAATATAATGAAAATGCAAAATAGATGGCACCTAACACCAGCCAAATTGGCAAAAATATATCCAGAATTGAGCAACATCTGTTGGAGGTGTAACCAGGAAATCGGAACCCACATACATATGTGGTGGAATTGTAAACAAATTAAGGTGTTTTGGGAAACAATTTATAAGGAATTAAAGAAAATTCTGAGATATCCGATCAAGAAGTGCCCCAAATTGCTCCTTTTAGGAATGTTGCCTGAAGATGTCAACCCCAGAGATAGATGCTGTATAAGCTATGCCGTAACTGCCGCAAGAGTGTTAATTGCAAAAAATTGGAAAACCGCTTCTGTCCCAACAAAAGAAGATTGGCAAAAGAAACTCTATAATTATTATAATCTGGCCATAAAATATGAAGAAATTAAAGGAATAAAAGAGGACGATTCAAAAAATAATTGGAAAGCATTTATAGATTATATGCAAACTAAGGTAGAGAACCTAAACCCTATCTCCAATGTCTAAAGGTTCTATCTTTTTTTTTTAGAAATATAAAGTATCAATTGTAGTAGGATAAGAGAGATTGAGCTAGGAAACTTGATGGATGAGAAGAATGATATGAATTTATTGTAAATATTAAAGTAAGGTATGTATATTAAGAACGAAAAGGAAGATAAATGGGATTAGTTCAGACCAGGTTGTGAAGTCGCAGGGGAGGGGGGTGGAAGGATGGGCGGGGGGGGGGGGTGATGAGAGGAAAAACAAGACAACTGCAACATTAAAAGAAAGAAAGAAAGAAAGAAAGAAAATACCAAACGCTGATGACAAGGCATTTCACAAAAACTTCTTTTCGAAATTCAAGATACCAACACTTTACTATTCGACATCAAAACTGTCAACTTTTAGCAGATTTCAGATGCTGTCAAAACTCCATTTGAGTTCATTATCGTCAAATACCGGGCTGCTGTTTTGTGGACATTTCCACTAGGGCCTCGACATCTCTTTTCCAAATAGTTGCAGGCTGTTCGAAATCTAGCACTGTGTATGCTTAGCTATGAGGTCAGAATAACTGCTAGGCTAAAATTTTGCGCTTATTAATGCTAAATTGTTCAGTTGCTGTGTTGCCTAGACACTACGTATGGAAAAAATATTTTCAGGAGCCCCTCAAAATCTGCTGTTGTGTTTTATAGTCCTGTCTTTTTTGTTATCGCTGTTGTATAGTACAGTGGACCCTCCGAATACGAATTAAATTCGTTCCGGGGGGTCCGTCCGCAACCCGAAAAGTCCGTAGGCAGAGGTGCCGCTTCTGCGCGCACACAGCTGCACATGGCTGAGGGAGGAGCAGGAAGATTGTTCCGTCAGTCCGGCGGAAATGCTTTTACTGTTTGCAACAGTCCAACACTGACTTCCACCCATAACAACAAATCTCTGAATAGCAGCAGCAACCAGGTCTCATTTCCTCCAAATGCCTAAAGGGCCATCCAGATGTTGCTGGATGCTAGTCCAGCCAATGCAGCCAATGATTAGGAAGGATGGGAGTTGGCATCCAGAAACATCTAGAGCAGGCATCCCCAAACTGCGGCCCTCCAGATGTTTTGGCCTACAACTCCCATGATCCCTAGCTAACAGGACCAGAGGTCGGGGAAGATGGGAATTGTAGTCCAAAACATCTGGAGGGCCGATGTTTGGGGATGCCTGATCTAGAGGGTCAAAGGTTCCCCACCCCTGGTCATAACAAATCACTTCCAGTTACAGAGGGATGTTTAGGGAAGTTTTTTAACGTTCGAAGTTTTATTCTGTTTTTAGTCTTCTGTTGGTAGCTGTCCAGAGTGGCTGGGAAAACCCAGCCAGATGGGTGGGGTATAAATTTTTTAAAATGTTGTTGTTGGACCAGATGTACCTCTGTAAGAAGGGAGCGCCACATACAGGGAGCTGCCACTGAAAAGGCCCTTTCCTGGATTCCCACCCTACATACCTCATACGGTTACTTAACCTGCTGATGTTATAGCAAGGGTAGGTCAATATGGAAGGAAATGTTCTTTGTTGAACTAAGGAGGGTGGGCAGTGGAGTTCCATCTCAAGTTCTATGCAAGACATGTGCTAAAATGTTTAGTTCCTCTGTTAAAACCATGGAAAATGTTTTTTAAGAAAACCAATGCTGAGGAAAGACTTGGAGACAATACCACCATCGCCCCATGTTCTCCCACTGCCGCAGCCATAGCAATACTAGCTAAAGCCATAGCAAAGCTTTGGGTTCAAACAAAATCTTCATTTTCACATGTGGAAGGACTCTGAAGGCCCATTGCCTTGGGTGTCAAAAAAAATGGTGGTCCACTGACATCACAAGTGACACAAACAGCAGAGGCTTGCAGCCCTCCTTATGGACCAGGCTTGGGCAAGAAAGAGGGTGTCAGCTCTCGTTGGAAACAGTCAATGAGATTAACAATGAGATTTAAGTGGGTTGTGTAATGCTGGAATTAATGATATTCTGGGAAGCTGAGTGTAGTCAGCTGGATTTTCAGGAGAGGTCTGCAGGGCTGGAAAGGAGTTTGTGAGGAAATGCCTAGCTACCTTAAATAAGTGTGCGCCTTCAGGAATGAGGAAAATGTTTAAATGGGCAATTCCCAAAAGACCAGAAGCATTCCGTATAGCTATAATAGGGACAGAGGTTCCAAAGAAGATGGCTAAATTATTTATGTACGTGACAACAGCAGCTAGAATATTATATTCACAGAAAAGGAAAGAAGAGATGGTTGCAACGAAGGAGGAGTGGCTTTTGAGAGTAATGGACCATGCAGAAATGGCAAAGCTGACCGCAAAATTAAGAGATCAAAAGATAAACTTTATATAGAAGATTGGAGGCTTTTTGTGGACTAAATGAAATCGCAGGCAGGATTCAAGATAAAAGCAGTGGAAGAAAAATGATAAAAGAATTGTAAAAGAGAAACTTTTATTAATAGATAAAGATATAATGCTGTAGAAAAGGGCTGAGTAAAAATGCTGTGGAGGTGAGGATTGGAAGTCAATGTAATTATGTGATTTGAAGGTTATTGTGAAAATATTTGAATATTATATTGGAGGGAGAGAGAGAGAGAGAGAGAGAGAGAGGGAGAGAGAGAGAGAGAGAGAGAGAGTTTGTGCCTTCAGGACTAGATGATGTGCATACTGGGGTAGTAAATTATCTTGCTCCTGTACTCTTGGAACCTCTGCCTATCTATCACAGGAGTGAGGAACCAAGGGTGGACTTGGATAATCTTTCATAATATCGCACCATGAGCGAGGGCAAAAGTTGGTGCCTCCAAACAGACCTTCTCAATTATAGATCTTCTCAGTTTTGTGCTCCCTCAGCTCTGTGCCCTCTTCTATGGAACCTCCCACATCACCTGAATCTGGCACAGGGAGAACACATTAGCTCATGGGTGACCTTCTGGACTCTGCCTGCCAGCGGCAGGTGGGGCCTGAGGTAAAATTAGGTGGGGTAGTGCAAGTGACTTTTACCTTTGCACAACAGGCGGCATTGCAGTCCTGTAAACAACATTCGAGCAAGGCATTCGAAGAATGAGCAGCACTGGGCTGGAAAGGGCGTGTGGCCTGAGGAGTGGCCTGAGACCTGGATAAAGAGGTAATAAATACCACCGTATCTTGATTGACAACCGCCTTAGCAGTCGAACATTTTGACTCCTGAACGCCGCAAACTCAGAAGTGACTGTTCCGGTTTGCGAACGTACTTTTTGGAAGCCAAATGTCCTGTGGGGCTTCCAGGGCTTCCGATTGGCTGCAGGAAGCTCCTGCAGCCAATTGGAAGCCGCGCCTTGGAAGTCAAACGTTTTGAAAGTTGAACGGACTTCCGGAACGGATTCCAAGGTACGACTGCACACAGCTATTCCTCCTTCCTCCCAGCAATGGGTCAGACTGCTGCTACAAGTCATTTTTTAGAAAAGGTCATGTCCATTGCCGAAACACAGGACACAGGACAAGGTATTCCCCCAACATATCATGTGGTAGGACATACGCTCCAATATTACTCAAATGAAAATAGGTACATTTCTCACTCCCCCACCAACTGATCCTCCTTGACCCCCCCCATTTTTTTGTTTTCTCCCCTCCATAGCATTTCCTGTCAGAAGAAAAGCAAGATTAGAAGCATACCCTCCAACATTTCTCCAATGAAAACAGGGGTGTATAATAATAATAATAATAATAATTTTATTATTTATACTCCGCCCATATGACTGGGTTGCCCCAGCCACTCTGGGCAGCTTCCAACATATATAAAAGCATAAAAAAACATTAAACATAAAAAACTTTCCTATAGAGGGCTTCCTTCAGATGTCTTCTAAAGGTTGTATCATTACTTATCTCCTTGAAGCACGGGTTACATAACTCCATACCTTCCAATATTTCTCATGTGAAAACAGAGACATCCTAAGGAAAAGCGGGACATTACAGGACCAAGTCAGAAACCTGGATGGCTTCTGTAAATCCAGGACTGTCCCTGGAAAATAGGGACACTTGGAGGGTCTGGTTGGAGCTGTTGCATGCTTTTAAAAAAAGGTTTTCATCTTCTTCTTTTGACCATAAGTCATGAAGTGGCCTGGCCTGGCCTGGCCTGGCCTTTGGATGTAGATGTCGCTGGCCAGGCTTTTGTAGCTGGAAGCGAGGAAGTACTAATCCTTTAGGTTTCACTGCATACTCCTCCTTTGTCTCCCTGTGGATAAATGAATAATGAAAACAATCCAGCCTTCTCTTCTGGATTTCTCACTTTGTGCTCCTTTCCACTGATGCAAGTACTAATCCTTTAGGTTTCACTGCATACTCCTCCTTTCTCTCCCTGTGGATAAATGAATAATGAAAACAATCCAGCCTTCTCTTCTGGATTTCTCACTTTGTGCTCCTTTCCACTGATGCAAGGCCTTCTTGAGCATCAAGCACTGGCTTGAGGTGCCATCAGGAAAAGCAATAAGGGCTGCAGAGTTTCCACTGCCCTCCTTTTCGGTGAAGCTTCTTTCTCGAAACCCCCCTTAGAGGCAGTTTAAGGCAGTGCGGGGAACTGGGCTTGGGGAGCTAAAGTTACCCCAAGAGAGAAGGAGTTTCTGAGAACTGTGGTAAGAAATATCGGGAGCCGGGAAGGAAGGCAGCGAGGGCTTCTCATTGTGAGGGAAATTTTATTTTTAACAGATGCTAAGGCAGATGGCGCAGAATTAACAGAAAATGAGAGAGAAAAAAGTGGAGGAACATTACTGGCTCCAGAGAGAGTGGACATTAAAAAAAATAAAGAATAAGGGAATGAAAACAAGTTTAAGTACTCTCGCCAGAGAAGGGGGGAGGGGCATGAAGAGGCCGAGCAGGGACGAAGCAGCGTGATAATAACCAAAGGCGTGAAATTGCAAAAGTAAAATTTGTGGGACTCGGGAGGGGCTTCATTGCAAAACTCACTCAGAAATTACTGATGTGATGTTTTAGCTTTTATCATTAATAATAATCAAGATGAGGGAAGGGGGTAGGCGAGGGGGGAGGGAGGGCATTCGAGGCCCAGACTGAGAGGAAGGAGAGGGAGAAGGAGAGGGGAAAGAGGGCAGGTTGCTGTGGGGAAAGAGGGGGGATTAATGCAGAGAAAGGGGTAAGGAAGTGCAAAACGGGGGGGGGGGTGATACAGCAGGAGCAAAAAGGAGATCGTGCAGGTTGTTGCATGAGCAGGAGGGTGGCAATGCAAATGGTTGCAGTCGCAAGATGAAAAGGACTTTGCTGGGGGGGGGGGACCTATAATGGAAAGACCTGGAGCATAAATGAGAAACCAGGAAGAAAGTCCTGGGAGGAGACAAAAAGGGGGAGAAGGAAATGCCAAATGGGGTTGGGGTTACAAGGCAGCCCTGTTTAGGGAAGCTTTTAATGTTTGATGGATTTCTGTATTTTAGAATTTCTGTTTTGTTGGAAGCCGCCCAGAGTGGCTGGGGGAACCCGACCAGATGGGCGGGGTATAAATAATAAATTATTATTATTATTATTATTATTATTATTATTATTATTATTATTACAGCCGATGAAATAGACGTCAGAGAGAGGCAGGGAGACAAAGAGAGATGGCATTCTCCTCCCAAATTAATTGAGGATACATCAGCCCGAGCTACTAAAACAGAGCTATTATGGATGGGTTAGTCACAGGTGGAGTTAAGGGCCTACAGAGGGATATTAGCCAAAATTGAGTGGCTTTTAATTTCTTTCTAATGAGAGACTGTGGCTGGGGAGTCAGACGATTCTTCAGCTCAGCTAGGCCTGAAGACGGCTAGGAGGCAGGAGACGGGCAGCTTTCCACAGGCAGAGAAAAGGATACCTGAGCAGATCACACAGTGATTCCTGTGGCCAGGCTGAAAATGCTAGTTGATCTCTCCTAGCCACCTGCAGGCTAGACGGGGTGGGGTAGCCTGAGTGGGATGTGGCCACAGCACTACAGTGGGTCCAAGTGGTACTGGAGGTGGGGGGGGGGCGCATTTATTTGACTTACACCAGAACCATGGGTGACAATGACAGCTTGCCATTGTTTTTGGCACCTCCGCAGGCAGTGAATGCGGCTGTTGTCAAACCAGCATCTGTTCAGGGCTGACCAAATTCACCCAACCTCTTCCTATAACAACTTCCTGATGAATTCTGACACCTATTTATCTTCGGGGGGGGGGGGGAAGCACTGGTTGTGGCCATATTTACCCCACACTAATCTCTCTGACTTGTTATTGCTCCTGAAATCTGCCCTCTCCAGTGATGGGTGTGGTGAGTAATGCCCAGATCTGACCTCAAGGTTGAAGAGCTGCATATGGACTTCTGATAAAAATACTAGTACGATGTAATATTTCATAATATTACATTTCGTAATGCTCTGCCTAACTCTGTTTTATGAAATCAGAAGTCATCGCTGTTGCTGTTTCCCTCGGGGCCCCCAATAAACTGTTCTTCTCCACGTCAATATTGGCGTCATTTCAGATATGTGAAAAGCATGTTCATGTCTCCCCTTTCTCATTTCATCTCCTATAGGTATAGAGATATGTGAATGTCGACAAGCCAAAAGCATTGATTATGTTCAGGTTGGGGAGATACGTTGTGTGTCTGTATCTGCATGCGAAGAACTGTGGGAAATGTAGCTTTCTCCTGTTTCCACATGGGCAATGCATTTGAAATAAATGGATTCTTCATTTTGCTAGGGAAAAACCACACACACATCCATACAGGGTGACTTTATTCTGTCTCTTGGGTGGCCTCTGACTTTTCTAGCTAAGTTCCCTAAGTTGTTCCCTGAGACATTGTCTAATCTTCACAAACCCTGGAGATGATAGATAGATGATAGATAGATGATAGATAGATATAGATGATAGATAGATAGATGATAGATAGATAGATAGATAGATAGATAGATAGATAGATAGCATGTTTAATCTTCTCCGCAGGAAGACACAGCTCAGTTGTAGGGGACACTATCCTGCAGGGGTTAAACCAGGGCACAGCTTCCAGCTTGCTTTCCCCCAGGGGGAAAGAGGGTATTTTATTTCCTTTTAATAGCCGCTCCTCATTTGCCTCCCCTAAGCAAAGAACAGTTATAATTCTCCATGGCAATGAAGTATGATTTCAATAGGACCACATTCCCCTGGGTTGCCAGCTGAGGCTGCTCCCCAAAGAGAGACGCCCCTCTCAGAGTCCATTCATGCTCAATTATAAAGGGTTGATTGGCCTTGTTGTCTGGTGAGGAAACCCATCCCAGCCCCCTCCCTCATGGGCTCAAGGCTGATTTACCAGGACCCAAGCTGCTCACATTAATAAGAATCAAATTAAGTACAAGGAGTTATGGCAGAGAAGAGGCGGCGGCAGAAATAGGGATGGCTAAGACTGATGGCGACAGTGCAAGTTCATTGGCTGGCCTTAGAAAGTAGGGCTTCCTTGCTGGCACTGGGGGCTCTTGAGGCCTTTTTCTGTCATTGCTCCCCCGCTCCTGTGTGAGTGCCTGGAGGCAGTTGGAGGATGGATGGCAGCTAACAGATTGAGGTTGAATCCTGACAAGACAGAAGTACTGTTTGTGGGGGACAGAAGGCGGGCAGGTGTGGAGAACTCCCTGGTCCTGAGTGGGGTAACTGTGCCCGTGAAGGACCAGGTGCGCAGCCTGGGAGTCATTCTGGACTCACAGCTGTCCATGGAGGTGCAGGTCAATTCTGTGTCCAGGGCAGCTGTCTATCAGCTCCATCTGGTACGCAGGCTGAGACTCTACCTGCCTGCAGACTGTCTCGCCAGAGTGGTGCATGCTCTGGTTATCTCCCGCTTGGACTACTGCAATGCTCTCTACATGGGGCTACCCTTGAAGGTGACCCAGAAACTACAACTAATCCAGAATGCGGCAGCTAGACTGGTGACTGGGAGCGGCCGCCGAGACCACATAACACTGGTCTTGAAAGATCTACATTGGCTCCCAGTACGTTTCCGAGCACAATTCAAAGTGTTGGTGCTGACCTTTAAAGAACTAATTGGCCTTGGTCCAGTATACCTGAAGGAGCGTCTCCACCCCCATTGTTCTGCCCGGACACTGAGGTCCAGTACCGAGGGCCTTCTGGCGGTTCCCTCGTTGTGAGAAGCCAAGTTGCAGGGAACCAGGCAGAGGGCCTTCTCGGTAGTGGTGCCTGCCCTGTGGAACGCCCTCCCATCAGATGTCAAAGAGAAAAACAGCTACCAGATTTTTAGAAGACATCTGAAGGCAGCCCTGTTTAGGGAGGCTTTTAATGTTTGATCGATTATTTTATTTTATTTTATTTTTCTGTTGGAAGCCACCCACAGTGGCTGGGGAAACCCAGCCACATGGGCGGGTTATAAATTTATTATTATTATTATTATTATTATTATTATTATTATTATTACCCCGAAATGATTTATTCCCAAAGAGTTTGTGGCTGTGTATTCTTCCCCCCAGCTTCCATGTAGCAAAATTTTAGGGCTTTGGGGGTGAACAAGAAAGACACCCACCAATCCTGGCCCACAAGGCTGCTCCTGTAATGCATCAGAAGACCTCCGCAGAGTAGAAATCATAGAATTGTAGAGCTGGAAGGAACCCTGAGGATCATCTAGTCCAACCCCCTGCAATGCAGGAAGCACCCTGCTCTCACCAACTGAGCTACCTGGGCTTCTACCAAGAATCTACCTGTGGACTTGCTCCATTCAAGGTTTGCCATCTGTCCCAGAAGAAAGAAACCATTTCAGAGCCTGCAATTTCAGAACTGCCCACAGCCCATCACCCCTGAGATGGATAAGTGGTGCCAAAAAAGTATCAGTGTGTATGCCAGAATGATCATCTGAGCTATTTCCGCCCTGAGATCCTCTGATCTAGGGAAATAATATTTTTTTCCAGAATTGCTAACTAACCCCCATGTGAGTGATCGCTCCTCTTTAACACACAGTTATGGCAGCTGGGGATTTGGCCTGCTATTGTTTGCCATGGAATTGTATCAGATTATTAGGGGGTGTGGTGCCCATTGAAACACGTGTGAAGCAGTATGGGGTCATTTCAATTGAATCATAGAATCATAGAATCATAGAATCATAGAATCATAGAATCATAGAATCATAGAGTTGGAAGAGACCACAAGGGCCATCCAGTCCAACCCCCTGCCAAGCAGGAAACACCATCAAAGCATTCCTGACAGATGGCTGTCAAGCTTCTGCTTAAAGACCTCCAAAGAAGGAGACTCCACCACACTCCTTGGCAGCAAATTCCACTGCCGAACAGCTCTTACTGTCAGGAAGTTCTTCCTAATGTTTAGGTGGAATCTTCTTTCTTGTAGTTTGAATCCGTTGCTCCGTGTCCGCTTCTCTGGAGCAGCAGAAAACAACCTTTCTCCCTCCTTTATATGACATCCTTTTATATATTTGAACATGGTTATCATATCACCCCTTAACCTTCTCTTCTCCAGGCTAAACATACCCAGCTCCCTAAGCCGTTCCTCATAAGGCATCGTTTCCAGGCCTTTGACCATTTTGGTTGCCCTCTTCTGGACACGTTCCAGCTTATCAGTATCCTTCTTGAACTGTGGTGCCCAGAACTGGACACAATACTCCAGGTGAGGTCTGACCAGAGCAGAATACAGTGGTACTATTACTTCCCTTGATCTAGATGCTATACTCCTATTGATGCAGCCCAGAATTGCATTGGCTTTTTTAGCTGCTGCATCACACTGCTGACTCATGTCAAGTTTGTGGTCAACCAAAACTCCTAGATCCTTTTCACATGTACTGCTCTCAAGCCAGGTGTCTCCCATCCTGTATTTGTGCCTTTCATTTTTTTTGCCCAAATGTAGTACTTTACATTTCTCCTTGTTAAAATTCATCTTGTTTGCTTTGGCCCAGTTGTCTAATCTGTTAAGGTCATTCTGAAGTGTGATCCTGTCCTCTGGGGTGTTAGCCACCCCTCCCAACTTGGTGTCATCTGCAAACTTGCTCAGGATTCCCTCAAGCCCATCATCCAAGTCATTGATAAAGATGTTGAACAAGACTGGGCCCAAGACAGAACCCTGTGGCACCCCACTAGTCACTACTCTCCAGGATGAGGAGGAGCCATTGATGAGCACCCTTTGGGTTCGGTCAGTAATCCAGCTACAAATCCACTGAATGGTAGCATTGTCTAGCCCACATTTTACCAGCTTCTTTACAAGAATATCATGGGGCACCTTGTCAAAGGCCTTGCTGAAATCAAGATAGGCTACATCCACAGCGTTCCCTTCATCTACCAGGCTTGTAATTCTGTCAAAAAATGAGATCAGATTAGTCTGACATGACTTATTTTTCAGGAACCCATGCTGACTTTTAGTGATCACAGAGTTTCTTTCTAGGTGCTCACAGACTGTTTGCTTAATGATCTGCTCTAGAATCTTTCCTGGTATTGATGTCAGGCTGACTGGGCGGTAATTGTTTGGGTCCTCTCTTTTCCCCTTTTTGAAAATAGGGACAACATTTGCCCTCCTCCAGTCTGCTGGAACTTCGCCTGTTCTCCAGGAATTTTCAAAGATTATTGCCAGTGGTTCTGAAATCACCTCTGCCAGTTCTTTTAATACTCTTGGATGTAGTTCATCTGGCCCTGGAGACTTGAATACATCTAAACTAGCCAAGTATTCTTGTACTACCTCCTTACTTATTCTGGGCTGTGTTTCCCCTGCTGAATCATCTGCTCCATATTCTTCAGGTCGGGCGTTGTTTTCTTTCTTGGAGAAGACAGAGGCAAAGAAGGCATTGAGGAGTTCTGCCCTTTCTCTGTCCCCTGTTTGCATTTCACCATCTTCTCCTCTGAGTGACCCCACTGTTTCCTTGTTTTTCCTTTTGCTACGGACATACCCATAAAAGCCCTTTTTGTTGCTTTTAACCTCTCTGGCGAGCCTGAGTTCATTCTGTGCTTTAGCTTTTCTGACTTTGTCTCTACACGTGCTGGCTATATGTTTGAATTCCTCTCTGGAGATTTCCCCCCTTTTCCATTTTTTGTACATATCCCTTTTAAATCTTAACTCAGTCAAAAGTTCTTTAGATAGCCAGCCTGGCTTCTTTAGGCACCTTCCATGTTTCCGTCTCATTGGTATTGCCTGAAGTTGTGCTTTTAATATCTCCCTTTTAACAAACTCCCAACCATCATGAACTCCCTTCCCTTTTAGTATTACTGTCCATGGGATTTCACCCAGCGTTTCCCTAAGTTTTCTGAAGTCGGCTTTCTTAAAGTCTAGAATTTGGACCTTAGTATGCTTGGTTGCTCCTTTCCGCTGGATAATAAACTCCAGAAGAGCATGGTCACTCCCACCTAATGATCCTGCCACTTCTACCCCACTAACCAAGTCATCACTATTGGTTAGGACCAGATCTAAAATGGCTGATCCTCTTGTTGCTTCTCCCACTTTCTGGACAATGAAGTTGTCTGCAAGGCCAGTGAGGAATCTGTTCGACCTTATGCTCTTGGCTGAGTTTGACATCCAACAAATATCAGGATAGTTGAAATCCCCCATTACTACTATCTCACTTCCTTTGGAATGCTTGGCCATCTGTTCCAGGAAGGCATCATCTGTGTCCTCAGTTTGGCTTGGGGATCTATAGTAAACTCCCACAATGAGATCACTGTTGTTTTTCTCTCCCTTAATTTTGACCCAGATACTCTCAATTTGGCTTTGAAGTTTTAAATCCTGGATCTCTTCACAGGTATACATATCCATTGCTTGGGGGTGAAGGCATAAAATGAGATTTGAAAACCCACTTCAATTGACCAGCCATTCTTGGGTCAATCAGCCCCTTGAGGGCTCTTTCCAACATCTGAGATACCCATGGAATTTAGCCCAACCTCACAGAATTTTGCCCAACCTATCTCCCAGCCCCAGCCCTTTCATATTGTCTCCCTGCTTATTTAACTTATATGCAGAATTCATCATGCGAAAGGCTGGACTGGATGAATCCCAAGCCAGAATTAAGATTGCCGGAAGAAACATCAACAACCTCAGATATGCTGATGACACAACCTTGATGGCAGAAAGTGAGGAGGAATTAAAGAACCTTTTAATGAGGGTGAAAGAGGAGAGTGCAAAATATAGTCTGAAGCTCAACATCAAATAAACTAAGATCATGGCCACTGGTCCCATCACCTGCTGGCAAATAGAAGGGGAAGAAATGGAGGCAGTGAGAGATTTTACTTTCTTGGGTTCCATGAACACTGCAGATGGTGGCAGCAGTCACAAAATTAAAAGACTCCTGCTTCTTGGGAGACAAGCAATGACAAACCTAGACAGCATCTTAAAAAGCAGAGACATCACCTTGCCAACAAAGGTCTGAATAGTTAAAGCTATGGTTTTCCCAGTAGTGATGTATGGAAGTGAGAGCTGGACCACAAAGAAGGCTGATCGCCAAAGAATTGATGCTTTTGAATTATGGTACTGGAGGAGACCCTTGAGAGTCCCATGGACTGCAAGAAGATCAAACCTATCCATTCTTAAGACAATCAGCCCTGAGTGCTCACTGGATGGACAGATCCTGAAGCTGAGGCTCCAGTACTTTGGCCACCTCATGAGAAGAGAAGACTCCCTGGAAAAGACCCTGATGTTGGGAAAGATTGAGGGCACTAGGAGAAGGGGACGACAGAGGACGAGATGGTTGGACAGTGTTCTCGAAGCTACAAATATGAGTTTGACCAAACTGCGGGAGGCAGTGGAAGACAGGAGTGCCTGGCGTGCTCTGGTCCATGGGGTCACAAAGAGTCGGACATGACTAAAAGACTAAACAACAACAACAAAATCTCCGAACACCATCCCTTTCAATGTTGAAAATCCACCTCTGCTTCTGTACCAGACCAAGTCCCACTTATCCCAGCAGCAAGTAGGAAAGGATGGGCACTCTCCCCCCCCCAAACTGCTGAGGATGTCCTCTTCTCATGTATCTTCCGGGGTCCATATCCACAGGCAGAATTATATAAATGGTTTCATCATCAGAGCATTCATGATTCATTTATTCCTCGGGTTCCTTATGGGCATGGAAAATAAAAGGAGCCTGAAAAGTTTATTTCCTTCTCGGCCCTTGAGGACCCGCAGCTTCTAATGCTGCTCAGTCAGGGAGAGAAAAGAGGAGATTATGCTGAAGGTCTGAGGATGGTTTTGCATATTATAGTGCCGTTCCCATAAACCACATATGATAGCTGCCTGAGTCTTATGCATTCCTGAAGGCATTATTACCATGATGGGGAAACTGAGAGGGGGGGAAGAGGTCTCTAAACTGTACAGGACTGGTCCACACACACACACACACACACACACACACACAACCCTAATCCACACTCTTTTTAAAAAATGCACATTGATTAACTCCCTGGAGGGTATTCAGATTCCAGATGAGTTACCTCTCTCTTTCTCTCTCTGCTGCACCAACACATTATTTATTCTCATTTAACTCCTTATTGGCATAGACAGCTGTTGATATGTCACTCCCAGAGAAGGTGGGCAGAGTCAGTTTTCATTTCTCCGGAACCTCAAGTGTAAAATGGTAGTAACATCTCTGGGGTCTTTTGGAGAGTTCCTTGCCTTCTCCTTAACCTTGTACCCCAGGGGGGTCAATTGGCAAAACCAGATTAGATGAATATATCTTGTTGCTCCAGTTATACTGTTGGGACCGAATCGATCCCCAAAGACCCAAAGAATCAATGACTGCCGTCACCTGATGTGTTAAAAAGCAGTAAGGCTCTTACTTCAGGTCTAGTCTTGGTTACTCTGATGGATGGCTTATGCAAGGGGGAGTGTGACCCTGGATTTCTCAGTGGCTTTTTGATACCTTTCTGAATAGGCTGTCTAGATTTGTAAATAGAGGCATTGTTTTACAGTGGTTTTGATCCTACTTGGGTGGTCAGTTCCAGAAGAAGGTGCAGAGGGACCACTTGGCGCTGATGCTATGGGGTTTCAGGAAGGACCCAGCAGAAGGGTTAGCCTCGGGAAGTGGACAAGAGGCTGGCTCTTCTGATGAGGCAGAAGAGTTAAACTGACTTTTCTGATGAAGGAGAAGAGCTGGATTCCAAAGTTGACAGTCCAAGGCCCTCCCTTCACAAGGTAGATGCTCCTAGTTCAGATGAAGAGGGAGAGTAGGAAGGCGGCCAAGGTGAGACCGGGCTGCAAACAGATCAGAGAGGCTCAGAAACTCTATCCACTGACAGTGGAGAAGGACCGTTCCAAGCTCCCACTCCTCGATCTCCATGTTGGGAACGCCGCAAAGAGGAGCGGAAGTGGAGGGGTGGAAATACGAGGTTCTGGCATCATTCCTGTTGGAGGCGAAACTCTAATTCAGATTAGAACATCTATTGTCGCTGAGAGGGAGTGCGAAGCTCCACTCTGTATTTTTGTTTTTGTATACAAAGCTATCTTCAACTGATGGGAGACTGCTCACTGCTGGTTAGCCTGTTCGTTACCAGGGATCGTTATATGGGGTCCTCCAGAAGTCTTGTCCTCTGTGCTTTTTATCACCTACATGAAACTGTGGAATGAAGTCACTGCAGGGTTTGGGGTGAGGAGCAGTCAGTATGTCAATGAGACTCAGCTTTATTCCTCTTTTTCATCTACTTCAGGGGGAGAAGTGAAAGGGCAAAACTGGTGCTTGATCATGGTGACAACATGGCGCATGGATGGAGGTCAACAAACTGAGGCTCATTTCAGTTAAGGTGAAAGTACTGTTGAGCAAGTCGTTTGCCCATCCAGGCAATTGCTAATCCTCTTACAGGTAGGTAGCCGTGTTGGTCTGAGTCAAAGCAAAATAAAAAAAATTCCTTCAGTAGCACCTTAAAGACCAACAAAGTTTTTATTTTGGTATGAGCTTTCGTGTGCATGCACACTTCTTCAGATACACTGAAACAGAATCCACCAAACCCTTATGTATATTCAGAGGGTGGGGGTGGGGGTGATGGGAATGGGTGATGGGCTGATGGGAGTGCCTTGTGGTCTAAGGCAGGCTTCCTCAACCTCGGCCCTCCAGATGTTTTGAGACTACAATTCCCATAATCCTTGACCACTGGTCCTGCTAGCTAGGGATCATAGCAGTTGTAGGCCAAAAACATCTGGAGGGCCGAGATTGAGGAAGCCTGGTCTAAGGCATGGCAATTGGTTACTACCCTGTTTCTCTGAAAATAAGACGTAGCCATAAAATAAGCCATAGCAGGATTTTTAAGCATTCACGGAATATAAGCCATACCCCGAAAATAAGACATAGTGATAGGCACAGCAGCTATGCCGGCTGTGGCAGGAGGAGGAGGGAAAAAAATAAGACATCCTCTGAAAATAAGCCATAGTGTGGTTTTTTGAGGAAAAATAAATATAAGACGGTGTCTTATTTTCGGAGAAACACGGTAGGACAGGGCCTTTTCAGTGGTGGAACCCCAGCTTTGGAATTTCTTTCATGGGGAAATGTACTTGGTGCCTACTTGGACTTAATTTCAGGGCCAGCCAATCCCTCTTTTTATTTTTATGTTTGCTTTATTCTGACCATAGCTGTCAAGTTCTCCCTTTTTTTAAGGGAAATTCCCTTATGCTGAATAGGCTTCCTCACGAGAAAAGGGAAAACTTGTCAGCTATGTTTCTGCCTCATACATTGTTTTCATGCTGCTTTAAAAAATAGATTTGCTGTTGCTAACTTTTTTTGTTTTGTTTGCATTAGTTATTTTGTTTAAAAATAATGCTGTGCCAAAACTTTCCCACATTTTTTTTTCAACTGCTCTCCACCAGTTAGTGAGAAAAGAAACTGCATTCAAAAGGGGATTGAACATTTCAGTGAAATCCTCATGAGTCAGGGGCAGTTTTTGTTGTTGTGCTATGTGAGTGCCCCTTCTTCCTTTCTGCATATTACTTCACAAGGGGTCTTCTTGCAGTTCAGTTAAACCCAAAGGAAAACATCATTAGGTAACTCCTCTTATGTAGCTTTTTCAGATCCGGATACCCAGGTTTCAGAGTGCTGGAGTAATATTTAAGGTGGGGGAGGGAAACACCCACATAAATTAGACCCCCCCCCCCAAAAAAAAAATCTAAATACATTTTGCAAAGACTTGAGAATGAGGCAGAAAAATGGAAGCCTCTTTCACAAGGGAAGAAAACTTTTGAGATGCTGGATGACAAGTTACAGCAGCACTAGATTTTCAGATTCAATTGTAAGTCACACAGATAATATGTATGTTTGAGTGATGGGGTGCAAATTTTATTAATAACGAGCTGGGCCTGCACGCGTTGCTGTGCGTTAGTCTGTCAAATGGAGGGTAATAGGCCCCCTTCAGATCCCCCTGAGCCTCAGATTCCCTCTGTTTTACAGGATCTCGTGGCAGAGGTGGGGTTTGTGGGTGTGGCGCATTGTTGTGGCTAATCCCTGTGACTGCCCCCATGTGTCCCGATCCATGATCTATTCTGTTTGTCCCCCCCCCCCCCTGTGACCAGCGTATCTCATGACGTTTTGAAGGATGGTATTTATTTTTGTCTTGTGGTTATTTGGTGGGGGATTTGGGGGGGGGGTAGTGGTGCTAAATTTTAAAGTAAAAACCCCTTGTCATGCCCCAAGTGCGTTGATGTGGGTTATTCCCCCCCCCCCCGGGCCTAGTGGGGGCCTGGCAGGGGCCTACATAAAACAAAGGCCGTGCTTCGACCTGCGATCCGGGCACTCGCTCTCCCCCCCCCCCAAGCCTAGTGGGGGCCTAGCAGCCTGGCAGGGGCCTAGGGGTCTGGTAATGGCTGCCTTGGTGGTTTCAGTTGCTTGGTTGATGGTGTCATTATTTGGTTTGTGGGTGTGGTGTAGATTTCACAGGAAGGGAGGGGGTGTACTGTGGGAGGAATTCCACTTGAGGGAGCTGTTGTACTTTGTGGAAAAGCAGGTTTATACCTGCCGAGGTGTGAAATTTGAGGGATTGTTGTTTCTATCAACGCTCGGGGAGTGGCCTGGATCATTGTGTCAAAATTTCAGGCCGATCGGTCAAGCGGTTATGGAGAAAAGTAGAACACGCACTTTCACGGTTTATATATATATATATATATATATATATATATATATATATATATATATATATATAAGCATTTGAGAGCTGGATCTCACAAATTTGGGACTTACACCCCAAGTTTGAGGGAGCTGAACAGACAAAAACAAACCCGCTACTTTTCAACCAACCAGGCATGGTTTGATTGCATATGCTACATTGATAGAACATCGCTGCAAGCCTCTGCTGAGATATGACATGTGGAATGAGACCTTTGTTTAAAAATGGGAATGACGCAAAAGTTTAATGTAATTAAATCGACACTTGGTCCTTCTGCTAGGGGTGGGGTTGCTGATTGCCGGTTGTTGTTCTTTGTATAAAGAAGTGAAAACAATAAAATATATGAGAAAATAAGTAAATTAATAACAGGATACTTCTGCACTAAGGGGAGAGAGATGCATCTCAACTGAGGACAAAGAGGTAGGGCAGCCTAACTGGCTTGAGACAAGGGCCACAGCTTATGAGCTATTTGCACACAAAAATCTGCAGGTATCCTGGCCTCAACCTCCTCAGACAGAGGAGATTGTGCTGTCCTGTCTGTGGGTACTTTCCTTCCGTTAGTAATTGAATCTGATTTCTAATACTGAACCTGAGGCTGATGGTGATGAACCTGCAGACTTGAGCTGGGACCCTCACAGATCCTTCCCCCTGTCTCAAAGACGATTCACCTGAGGATCCAGAACTTCCCATCCCACAACATTCTGCCCAGCAATCCACAAGGTACCCCAGGGAATTGGCCACTGAGAAGAAGGAAAGCACTTGCCTTCAGGCTATGCGGCTGTCCCTGAAAGAAGTCACACCTCTCAGGCACTGGAGATGGAGTATTGGAGGGGTGACCACCAAACTTGCAAGGCCTCCATCAACCTACAGATTTTGTTGGAGCAAGCTGGGTACTTGGAGCTATCCAAGGTGTGGATACTCATGCAGCCTTGTGGGTTCCTGCTGATGAAAGGTCAGAGCAGCAGAGTCATGACCAGGGGTCAGCAACCTAAGGCCCATGGGCTGGAAGTGGCCCGCGGAGGTCATTTGACCGGTCCACAAGCCGCCCTTGAAGAGTGACATACCAAGTTGTTGGAATATACCGAAATGGCAAGAATGATGGGAAAGATTAGAAACCAGGAAGACCAAATATTTGTGAAAGACTGGAATAACTTTTTAACGTATTTAAGAGACCACTGTAAACAGTTGAATTCAGGAGCAGGAATACAAGGACACTTGTAAAGTAAGATGAACTTTGGAAACTATGGATATTTACTATATAAAGGTAAAGGGACCCCTGACCATTAGGTCCAGTCGTGACCGACTCTGGGGTTGTGGCGCTCATCTCGCGTTTTTGGACGAGGGAGCCGGTGTACAGCTTCCAGGTCATGTGGCCAGCATGACTAAGCCGCTTCTGGCGAACCAGAGCAGCGCACGGAAACACCATTTACCTTCCCGCTGTAGCGGTACCTATTTATATACTTGCACTTTGATGTGCTTTCGAACTGCTAGGTTGGCAGGAGCTGGGACCGAGCAACGGGAGCTCACCTCGTCGCGGGGATTCAAATTGCCAACCTTCTGATCGGCAAGCCCTAGGCTCTGTGGTTGAACCCACAGCGCCACCCGCGTTTACTATATAGATTACAGTAAAAAAGCAGAAATGAAAAGCTGAATTAGAACCCATGGAGGGAAGGAGGGAGGTTTGAAAGTTCGAGGAACCTTTGATTTATTTTTTATTTTCTTTGAATGGTTATACAGTCATACCTCGTGTTGCGTTAGGTTCATGTTGCGTCTTTTCGACTTGCGAACGCGGCAAAAGTCTCACTCGGCGGCTGGCTGTTCGCTCACCGGCTCGGCGCATGCTTTGCTTGTTCCTGGGTGAGGGGTGGGCCAGGGAGGGGCGTCAGCGGTGGCTGCACCCAGGAACAAGCAAAGCGCGCGCTGAGCCGGTAAGCAAGCAAGCTGCAGAGTGAGGCTTTTTAAAAAACCTCGCTCCGCGGCTTGCTTGCAGTTTGCCGGTGGCACCACTCTAGTGCTCTAGCACTGGGATCCTCTGTTTGCAGCTCCGCCCGGGTTTCCCCCCTGGTTTTTCTCAGACTGCAGAAAGATCTTCCGCCCCCAGAAGAACCAAAATAAAGCACATCTCCAAGAATGCAAGGCCCATAGCTGCCAAGTTTTCCCTTTTCTCACGAGGAAGCCTATTCAGCATAAGGGAATTTCCCTTAAAAAAGGGATAACTTGGCAGCTATGAGTTTAGAAAAGAAAACTAGCACAATGAAATAACTACAAAGCATAAATTATAAAGTGTTACATATTAAGGATCAGTGCCCATAATTTTTACCAACCAGCAGAAGACCTGCAGAAGTGTTTGTGTGTGTGTGTGGGGGGGGGGTTATTTGTTAGTCTTTATTTTTGTTTCATTATCTATTTTGTGTCCTCATTTTGTCAGCTTATGTTGTGAACCGCCCTATGATCTTCAGATGAAAGGTGGTGTAAAAATTTAATAAATAATACCCAGATCTCTAGAAGGTTGGTGTGTGTTTTAATCTGTTTCCCCCCACTGATTTTATTTTTTTGGAATGATTTAAATAGTATTTAACTGTTATAAATAATTTTAGTGTTTGATTCTCTGGCAAACCACTTTGAGGTTTTTGTTTGCTTGCTTGCTTGCTTTTGCAATCAAGCAATGTGTAAATTTTATGAAAATAAATAAATAAATTATGCAACAGGGACATTGCACAAAGGCCCTCCTTCAAGTCTCCACAAGATCTATCTCTGTTAGATGTGGCATGATTGAAAGCGCCTTCTCAGATGGCCTCAGCAAAGGGGGACCAGTCTATTGGGGTGCTCTCTCGGGTAGCATAACCCTAAGATATTCAAAGCATTAGAAGTCAATTAGCTAACAGCTAATTGCATGCATTTCCTTCAGCACTGGTGTGTTAGGCACACAGTAAGATGTTCCACTAAGATGCCCACCAGCAAGGAGAGGTATTGACCTACTGTAGCAATGGGAGGTCAGCAATTCCTGGTTCTCTAGGGAAGACAGTGAGGCCAGAAAAGGCAAAAGTCAGCACCTTGGAGAGATACCCAGGTGTGAGTTCAAGACCATGGACAGTGCTACCATAGCTGAGGCCAGTCGTCCAAGTTATTTTAGCAAGGTCCTGGACTGGAGCAACTTGGGTTAGGAAGAACTTTCTGGTGGCAAGAGCTGTTTGACAGTGGAACAGATTGGCTCTCCTTTATTTGAAGTTTCTAAATAGAGGTTGGATGGCCACCTGTCTGGCATTCTTTAGAAGTGATTCCTGCATTGCAGGGAGCTGGACTAGATGACCCTTGATGGTCCCTCTCCATTCTACAGTTATATGGTTCTATGACTAGCTAATCACTAACCAGAAGTTCCACTCCCTGAGCGCTTCCTCCTGGCCATTTAGAGAGCTGGTGCCATCTGTAGCCATGGGGGTTTCCAGCTGAGGAGATCTTTCCTTGATCCCTCAAGGAGTCTGTGGAGCAGCCGTCAGGTTCTGGCAGCAAAGGCATCTCCTTGGAGGAGAGGAGGTAGACTTTGCTGCCTGCCAGCCTAGAGGGACACGGGAGGTGTGGCTCCATCTCCTCCTTGGAGCTGTGTTTGCTGGAAGACCCTGCCTTTGAGAAGTTGGGTTCCAAAATGTATTGGTGCCTTGACCCTTTTCATTTCCTCCCTCCCTGATGCCCAATTTCCCAGCAGCTTAAAATTAAATCAAGTGATGCCAGACTCTCTCCCCACACGCAAACTGGGCAAAATGTCTGAGGCATCACCTCAGTTGGAAGGCATCCAGCAAAACGGATCAAGTCTGCCCTGAGCAGCCATATGTAAATGGTGCTGCTATAATTGGCTCTCTGTGTCTTGCAATTAGCCACGAAACAGATAGCTGCCATCCCTGACCTTTCCCTATGCTAGCAAGGCCATTGTTTGGATGTCCTGCTTAATTGCAAAAATGTAGCCTCGCATCACGGATGCATATGACTCCCCCGTGTTGTTGGCCGTAATTTGTTGAGACATCGCGACAGGGGGAGGCGTCTCCTACCAAGAGCACAAAACTAATAAAGCATGAAGTGCTGGCAGTGTGTGTCCCCCCCCCCCCACACACACCCAGGTACTCATAGAAAAGACGAGGGAGAAGCATTAATTTCATGTCCCGTCTCTCTGATATTTGCTCTTGCAAATGTTTGAGCATGTGGCTCTGCCCTTTGAGGAATGCCGAAGTTTATGGAGTTGCTGCAAAAAGTCTGGTTTCAGGAGGACTAGTCCCTTCAGCAGGGCCAGAATGGGTAGAGCTAGTTTTCCCAGACATCACAGATTTATCTTTCAGTCGGCTTGCTGGATGAAATGGCCCTCCTGCTTTCCGTCTTAGCCAGCCCAGATGCCTCCTACTTTTTTCTCCAAGGAGCTCAAGGGGGCTTACATGGTTCTTCGCCTGCCCTGTATAATCCCTACAGCAACCCTGTGAAGCAGGTTAGGCTGAGATGCAGGTGACTGTTCCCGAAGGTGTGTTTTATGGCTGACTTGGGCAGGGGGGGATTTGAACCCTGGTCTCCCCCAGGTCCTAGTCCAACACACAAACCAATATCCAAACTGGCTATTAACCCCCCCCTCTCCCAATGTTTGCCCCCCTCGCCCACTCCAATACACAGCTAATACATAGAGGTAGACTGCCCCTGAACATGGAGGCTCCATAACCGTGGCTAGCAGTCAGCAAAGGCTGGGGTTTTTGTGGGTTGGTTTTTGTTTTTTGCATGTTTTATGGTAACTAGCTCCCTGGCATCTCACACTTTGGTGGCTATATCTGTCCGGTCTTGTTTGGCCTTATTCCCGAAGGATTAGATGCTAGCAGGGAGGGCTTGTTTAGATCCCGGTGACATCTACATTCCTGTTTGTCTTCTTGACAAACCCACACTGTGCAACAAACACTCCTGCCACAGCAGGGGACACAGTCTGTTGTGACAATGTCTGTCTACAGATGATGGCTGTAGAAGAAAGACATTCCTCCCCCCCCCCTTCAGAGTTAACAACCCAGGTATTAAACCAACCCTGTTACTTTGAAGCAAGCTTCAACTTACCATGTTCACTGCATAACAGGGATGGATGGCAAGCATGGTGCCCTGCTGCAGGCGTTGTTGGACTACAGCCCCCATCAGTCCCATCTAGTATGCCCAAAGCCAGGGAAGGCGGGAATTGGAGTCCGGAAGCATCTGTCCTCTGTCCTAAGATACTGGTGAGTGCATATGGCTGCTCAGGGCATACTCGGTCCTTTTTGTTAGCTGCCCTCCAACTGAGGTGATGCCTCCGCCATTCTGCCCAGTTTGGGTGTGGGGAAGTAATAGTACCACTGTCTTCTGTTCTGGTCAGACCTCACCTGGAGTACTGTGTCCAGTTCTGGGCACCACAGTTCAAGAAGGATACTGACAAGCTGGAACGTGTCCAGAAGAGGGCAACCAAAATGGTCAAAGGCCTGGAAACGATGCCTTATGAGGAACGGCTTAGGGAGCTGGGTATGTTTAGCCTGGAGAAGAGAAGGTGAAGGGGGGATATGATAGCCATGTTCAAATATATGAAAGGATGTCATATGGAGGAGGGTGAAAGGTTGTTTTCTGCTGCTCCGGAGAAGCGGACACGGAGCAATGGATTCAAACTACAAGAAAGAAGATTCCACCTCAACATTAGGAAGAACTTCCTGACAGTAAGAGCTGTTGGGCAGTGGAATTTGCTACCAAGGAGTGTGGTGGAGTCTCCTTCTTTGGAGGTCTTTAAGCAGAGGCTTGACAGCCATATGTCAAGAATGCTTTGATGGTGTTTCCTGCTTGGCAGGGGGTTGGACTGGATGGCCCTTGTGGTCTTTTCCAACTCTATGATTCTATGATTCTATTCTATGATTTATGGGAAGGAGCATTCATGACGGCGAAGGAAGCGATGCTGGTTTCCTTTGCCAACACTCACCGTTGCCCATCTGATTCCTACTACTTTCCAGAATGCGCATTGACAAAGCACATACTAAAACAGCAGCTCCTAAAGGGCACAAAAATGCACACACACACACACACACACACACACACACACACACACACACTTTTCTGGCGACTGAGTAGGTGCTGGGGATTCATCCCTCTCAGCCACCATCTATTTCTCCGCTCCTGGCACCTCTGTGCACACAGGCCCTTCCTTCCTCTTGCCCCACATCTTGTGCCCCTTCCCCACCTCTTCTCCTACACAAACTGTCCCCCTTTCTTTCAGCCCTGCCCTTGTGGGAGGCACAAAACCCCATAAATCACTGCTCCCTTCCCCTGAGTCAGCTTCTGGCCCCATGGCCTCCGCCACACAATTGCCAGCATCCTGCCAGTCCCTGATGGGGGACTCAACCATAATGGACTAGAAGCTTTAGCCTTTTTAAAAAGGGAGGAGGAGAAGGTCAGCACTTTCATACTTTGCATGACTCACAAAATCCTGACCTCTGGGCATTTGAGTTCAACACTCGCCTTGGGCTTTGGACAAGTGCTCACAGCACCCCAGCCCACCCCATTTCCCTTTCAGAGTCCCTCCTTCCGTCATTCATCCCAGCCATCACTGACTCCCTCCCTTCTTTCCTGTTGGTTCTTAGGAAACGTCTCTGGGTCTTAGTGAGCCACTGCACAGTTGAGTGGCAGGCAACCCCCATGCTGTACGCAAGAGATTACATGCCTCTCTGCTTGTAAGCCTTTTGGCTTCTTTCCCCTCCGGGGTGCAGGGAGCCCTGTGTAAGATGCTTGCCATTGTGTGGCAATTATCAAGCGCTTTGCATAACTCTCTGGCACCCAGCATAATGAATCCCCTGCTGTCCTCGGTGCAAGGGGCTCTTGTTCTAACATGGATTAATGCCAGCAACCTGTAGCCTCATGATCAGATGGCTGGTGCTTCCAGGACTGGACAAAATCATGGAGGAGGAGAGTGCTGTTGATGGACACTAGTCATGATGGCTATGCTCTGCCTCCACATTCAGAGGCAGCAATGCTGAGTAATAATAAGAGTCCTCCAGGATGCTGGACTTAGAATCATAGAGTTGGAAGAGACCATCCAAATTCCACTGTCAAACTTGGCAGCAAATTCCACTGTCAAACAGCTCTTACTGTCAGGAAGTTCTTCCGAATATTGAGGTGGAATCTTCTTTCTTGTAGTTTGAATCCATTGCTCTGTGTCCGCTTCTCTGGAGCAGCAGAAAACAACCTTTCTCCCTCCTCTATATGACATCCTTTCATATATTTGAACATGGCTATCATATCACCCCTTAACCTTCTCTTCTCCAGCTCCCTAAGCCGTTCCTCATAAGGCATCGTTTCCAGGCCTTTGACCATTTTCGTTACCCTCTTCTGGACACGTTCCAGCTTGTCAGTATCCTTCTTGAACTGTGGTGCCCAGAACTGGACACAGTACTCCAGGTGAGGTCTGACCAGAGCAGAATACAGTGGTACTATTACTTCCCTTGATCTAGACGCTATACTCCTATTGATGCAGTCCAGAATTGCATTGGCTTTTTTTTCATGTCAAGTTTGTGGTCTACCAAGACTCCTAGATCCTTTTCACATGTACTGCTCTCAAGCCAGGTGTCTCCCATCCTGTATTTGTGCCTTTCATATTCTTTTTGCCCAAGTGTAGTACTTTACATTTCTCCCTGTTAAAATTCATCTTGTTTGCTTTGGCCCAGTTGTCTAATCTGTTAAGGCAGGCATCCCCAAACTGCGGCCCTCCAGATGTTTTGGCCTACAACTCCCATGATCCCTAGCTAAGAGGACCAGTGGTCAGGGATGATGGGAATTGTAGTCCAAAACATCTGGAGGGCCGAAGTTTGGGGATGCCTGTGTTAAGGTAATGGGCCATTGGGCCATTGGTCTTTTCCAGCAGGCTTTTATTATGTTCTTATGTTCTCCACACAGCCCTTTCTCTCTGCAGCCCAACCCACCCACCGAGCTGAGGTTCCCCATAGAGTGATCCCTGCTTTTCCTCCTTGGCCATTGTTAGCCCACAGCTCCTCTACAGTTTCTTGATTCTCCGGACCACTGCCTACTCTGTCCCTTTACCTATCTCCTGCCCTATGGAGGGGTCAGATTCATGCTACTCACACTCAGGGGAGGAAGAGCTCTTGGCACACCACCTTGGCTCTCCCACCACCTTCTGATTCTGGGGGCAACTCCCTTGTGGCTGCTTAGCCACACGGCTGCAGATTCAATAACAGACCTTTTGAAGGGGTTGTTGCTTGATGAGCTGTGATTCCTGCATGGCCCGGGGTTGGACTAGATGATCATCTGGGTCCCTTCCAACTCTGCAATTCTCTTATTCTAGGGTTTGTAGACAACTCGCTGGCCAGCCTCCTCCAGCCTTCAGGTGACTGTGGTCCTTTGCTGTGACAACATTTTCCAAAGCTGAGACAGCAGGGCCCACTGGGAGTTGTCCAGTGTTCTTCCTTGCCTTGCATGCTACCACTTCCCCAAACTCCCAAAGTCCCAAACTCCTCTTCCTACAAATAAGCTCCATCTGGGACTCTTTTCCTTTCATCACCCCTTCTTGTTCCTGGCACATTTGTGGGTGAACTGCAGAAGGAAGGTGCAGGAAGATTTCTGGATCATTGAGGAAGCATTTCAAGTTGAGGATAGTTTTGCAGGACTCCAGGGAAGTTGTGTGGTTTGGGTGGGTGGGTAGAACACATACCTCTTGTTTTCACTAGATTTCCTTCTCAGGAAACCCCCTGTCTGTTCCTAAGAAGATACTGTAAAGAGAGATGTGCCTTGTCACAAAAACAGGGCAAGATCATGCCAGGTTTTGCATGGAATGATGAGTTGTAAAGTAACAGGAGCCAAAGGCATTTCTCTCTCCGCCGCCACCCCTCTCACTCTCAAAAAAACCAGCTGGTTAAACAAGGGGAGCAATCTCCGGAACAGTAGCTCCAGGAAATACAGTTGTGTTCCATGGTTGTGTATTTTCTGGGCCGAGAGGCAGGTGCGCAGGTGCGCAGTGAGCATCGTTTTTAATAATGGATGATGACATTTCCAGACAAAGGAAGACCAGCAGAATGGCACTTCTCTTGATCAGCTGGCCAGTTGCCCCCTGAACCGAAACAATCAGAGTATCCTTGGAAGGCAACACGTAATTTACAACACAGGGGACGGCCAGATTAACCAATAGGCAGACTGGGCACATGCCCAGGGCTCAGAGGGCTCGGTTTTGCAGGGGCTGAAGAATCCTTGGAGGGAGACGACACCAACAAGGCCATCTCATTTAATCCATCCCTCCTTGCAGTCTTTCCACCGGCAGGTGAAAACCTTTGTTATCCCAACAGGCTTTGGGTAACTAACTGGTTTTAATGAAAGGGCTAGTGCCAGATATTTCATATCTGTATATTTTAAATAGATATTTTATATTTATATATAGTTTTAATTCTATTAGTGCTTAATAGTTTTTTAATGATCTTTTTCTTATTCTGTTTTTAAGCACAGGTAGGTAGCCGTGTTGGTCTGAGTCGAAGCAAAATAAAAAAATTCCTTCAGTAGCACCTTAAAGACCAACTAAGTTTTTATTTTGCTATCAGCTTTCGTGTGCATGCACACAAAAGCTCATACTGAAGGAATTTTTTTATTTTGTTTTTAAGCAGTTCCTGTTTTATCTATAAGCCATCTGTCAGGGAAAGCAGAGTATAACTAAATTATTACTACTACTAATACTAATAATACATCAGACTTTGGAAGGGGATTTTTCCTTTAAACCCCCCCCCCCATATATTTATTTGTAACATCACAAGTTATGATAACAAATGTCAAATAAAAGTAGAAAGACATGCCTAGAACTATCCCCAAGTTGGCATAGCTTGTTTGACAACAATAAGAAACCAAGACTTTAGTCTCAGTGGCCCAGGCCTGTGGAACTCTCTGCCACTAGAGATTCAGCAGGCACCTTTTGTGCCAAGTGTTAAATGCCCACTGAATTTTTTCTATTCCACTAGGCCTTTGCAGGCAATTAAGAGTGCATCCCCCACAATGGTTTATTGATGTTTGTTTTTAATTATTTTGCTTTTGACTTGTTGTTAATTTGTTATTATTTTACTTTATGGTTTTATGATTTTATACTGTTGTAAACTGTTGCAATATTGTTCTACAATACAGTATATCAATATTTTTGATAAATAAAGACTCAGTTTCTCAATACAGACACTATCTTGTGATCTGACCTCTCTGGTAAGCTTTAACCATGTATACTATGTTCCAGATTTTAGTTATGCGTTCTCTCAAGGATGGTGTTCTATCCATGCCCCCCTCCCAATTCTGACAAATAATAATTCTGGCAGCAGCTCAGAGAGGGAGATGTTTTTTCCTAACACACTCACTTTGCCACGGCATCAAAATAATCCAAACAACATCCATTCCAAGCTACACCACAGACTTATTTCGAGTTCTTTTTCCAGGTATCAGGGTTCAGTTCTGTTCAAACTTGGCACCTGGGATCTTCCCAGAGTAGAGAAAGCTGATTTCCAAATCACCAGCTGACCCTTGAATAACCTTTGGGCCCATACATCTCTGTTGCAAGACCAGAGGCCACCCGGCCACCCCCATCAGCTTCAGAAGAAGAGAAGGCAGGCAGGTGATTCAGGGCCACCAAACGGGTCGTCTACCTGAGGAGAGGGAAAGTGCATGGAAGCACTAGCTGGATCGGGGCCTGACTGAGAGCCCAGAAGGTGTGGAGCCCCCATCTCAACATAATCTCACCATCTGAGCTGCTGAACCAACAACTCCCTTCATGAGCCAAGCTTCCTGAACTGGGAGAATGGTCAGCTGATTGACCAACCCTTTGAATCCAGATTAGGGCAATAAATAGTTTCCCCTGATGTGTTCAAGTTTGGAACAAAGTCCTTAGTTTGTTAAGTGACTTGTGGGGAGGCTGCCTCAGTTGGAACAAAAGTGAAAGGCTTTCTGCATATGCTCAGAGGCAGTTTTTGTGATCAGCTCTCACCATCCAAGGAGAGGAGAACAACCTCAGACCTGGGATCTCCTGTTGCTCTGCCTTCTCCTCTCTTCCACCCCTTTGTCTCACCTTGTGCACATGATCTCATTTTGTATGGGGATCCCCATGCAATCCATGTGCAGGGTGAGAGCATCTTGGGAGAGGGGACGGCGAACACACAGCAGGGCCTGCAATGCAGATGAGACTTGGCTGTTTGATTTCCGCTTGCTGTCTTTCCCAGGGCTGGGGCATCTCTCTCCCCTTTTCTTTCTGCATTCTGCATTGTAATTCAGAGAATATATCTGCAGTTTCAGCTTTTAACTTGGTGGGAGATCAACCATTCTGCTCCTCTAGGCAGAAAGGGACCAGCTCCGGATTTAGGTTTGATGAGGCCCTCAGCTACTGACGGTAATGGGGCCCTTTATATGTCCAGCTGTCCTTTGTCGACAACAAATTGTCGCTATTTTTTGTGTTGAATATATGCTATATGGTAATTGATGGACCTAATAGGTATCTCAAGCCATTTGCACATAACAAAATATGTATTTTAACAAAGTAATTGTTGAACTGAAATACCATTAATAAGAAGCATGTTAATAGTGAAATTGGGGGGGGGGGGGGCTAAGCTATAGCTTGCTTAGCTTATACGTAAATTTGGCACTGAAAGGGACCTGTTTTAAAACTCATTATCAACTCCTACTGCAGCGACAGGAACTCAGGTTACTCTCTTCTTGACAACAGGGCACACTCCCATGCAGCTGGGATAGGCAGAAAGACTGACTTGCCCCCAGGGTCACCCAGTGAGCTTTGTGGCTGAGTGGGGATTCAAACCCTGGTCTCTCAGGTCCTAGTGTGACAGTCTTAACCACTACACCACAGCGGCCTATTTTCTGGACAGTTGGAACTCTATACTGTAGTAGACGGTAAGCCCTGCTTTTGCATTCCATATGTTGTTAGAATCCAGCTCATGAACACATGAGAAGAGCCCTGCTAGACTGGGTCAAAGGGAACCCACCTAGTTCAGCATCCTGTTCTCACAGAGGCTGATTGGGTGCTTCAGTGGGAAACCCACAGGCAGGACCCAAGAACAAGAGCAATCTCCCCTCCAGTAGCTTCTTCCAACAGCGGGTTTTCAGAAGCGTTGGAGGCAGAGCAGAGTCACTGTGGCTAAGAGCCACGGACAGCCCTCTCCTCCTCCATGAATTTGTCCAATCCTCTTTTAATGGCATCCCAATTGGTGGCCATCGTTGCCTCCTGTGGGAGTGAGTTCCACAGTTTAACTAGAAATACTTCCTTATATCTGTCCTCTTCTTCTTTGACGATCACTCGTAGTCAAGTAAGATTGTCTTCCATAAACACGGTTTAACAATGGGTCTGTAAGTGACTGTGGAGGCCAATTCTGGATCCACACGTCCTTCCACAGTAGGGACATTGTTTTCCAGGCGGGAGTTGATCACGGTGTGGATTTGCCAAGTGTGCCTTCCTCTTAGCATGTTTCTCCCTTGCATCCTGAGATTTGAGTGTCTTCAAATCCCATGACACCTTTGGTAAAGGCTGTTCTCCAACTGGAGCGCTCCCAGGCCAGTGTTTCCCAGTTGTCAGTGTTTATACTACATTTTAAAGATTTGCCTTGAGAGAGTCTTTAAACCTCTTTTGTTGACCACCAGCATTACGCTTTCCATTTTTAAGTTCGGAATAGTTGCTTTGGAAGACGATCATCAGGCATCCGTACAACATTACCAGTCCAACGAAGTTGATGTTGAAGAATCATTGCTTCAACACTGGTGATCTTTGCTTCTTCCAGTACACTGGTATTAGTTTGCCTGTCTTCCCAAGTGATGTGTAAAAAAATTTGGAGACACCGTTGATGGAATCTTTCGAGGAGTTGGAGATGGCGTTTATAAGTGGTCCATGTTTCACAAGCATATAGTAAGGTACATCTTCCAACATTCAGCTTCTTTGGTTGCCCACCAGTTCTAGTGTTAGGAGAGAAAAGGGGGGAACTTTTCTGTCTCAACTCTCTCAATGCAATGCATAATCTTATAAACACCTGTCTGTCACCTCTTGCTTGAGGAGCACAGTAGGTCAGGCTGTCTTCAGCAGCTGACGAGAAATGCAAGACAGGTGAATATGGCAGCCTGGATATGTGGATGGTATGTGGATATGGCAGTGTGTGTAGGTTTTCCAGGACCAGCTGGTATTAAAATCATAGAACTGTAGTGTTGGAGGAACGCTGAGGGTCATCTAGCCCAACCTCCCACAATGCAGGAATCTCAAAACACTTTCCCCCCATCTAATTTGAAATCACACTGGACCCTGCTTAGCTTTGCAAATGTGCCAGGAGTTTTATTGCTGGAAGGGAAATCTATAGTATAAAGACACTGGGGGGGGGGGGGACATGGTGGCGTGTTGGGAAAGGAAAGGGGATTGGGGGGGGGGGGGAGAGTAGCTTGTGCAAACTCTTCTTCTAAGATGGCCAGAGCAAGATGCAGACCAATTAAATTTGCACAGATGACTGAGCAACTGACCAGCAGGGGGCCTTACTCAGCCTCCATCCAGCAGACTTGGATGTAACCTGCTGACCTGAATCTGTTGTTTATGGAAAGAAGGAGTCGCTTCAGAAGTGTGGATGGAGTTGTTTTGCTGGCATTTCTGCATTGGCATCAAAAAGGGAAAGGGTGGCTTTGAGCAGCAGATCCATTTCCAGGAGGCTGTGTGTTCAGGTCTGTGTCCTAAGACATTTGTGTCTCTGTGTGTGTCCTTGTCCACAGATAGCTAGTTTTAGAATAGAAGAATCTAACTTTTGCCTTCTTGCTGACACTTTAGCTGTCTACGGTAGGTGCAGAGAATTTTCCTCTGGTTTCTCACATCTTGAAGAATAAGGCCCTTAGTTAATCTGCAGCATTGATCAGCCTGAATTATTCTGTGTCTCTGTATTGCAAAGTGCTGTGTGCATCTACGTGTGGACATGAATATGTACCTGTTGTGTGTGTACATGTGTTTCGAATCTGTCCTTTTGGTGGACAAAATTAAATCCCCTCCAATTCTTCTCTAATTTCCTGAAGAATAAAATGTGAACCAAACTAATTACTTTTCTTCTGAAAAGACGCCCCGCAGCAAAGCCTCTCTCTCTCCCCCCTCCCTCCCCCCTCTTTTCCCCCCAGCACAGTAAATTGATTTATAATCGGTCGTTAATTCTTTATAGCCCATAATTTGCAGAATTGCAAAATTGGAGGGGTGGGAGGCGTTGTTTGGAATGAGGAACACAAAAGGGGGGCAGGGGGGAGAAGAGAAATGCAATCTAAACATGAGGCCTTGGTGGGTTGCTGTGGCAAGACTGGCATGCAGAAGCACACCTGTTAGGACCCCTGTGGAGTCATGCACAACTGAGATAATATCTGGTTAATATGAAAAGCAGGCATTAGCTGTCGTCGTCGTCTTCTTCTTCTTCTTTGGCGATCACTCATAGCCGAGTAAGATTGTCTTCCATAAACACGGTTTTAACAATGGGTCCGTAAGTGACTGTGGAGGCCAATTCGGGATCCACACGCCCTTCCACAGTGGGGACATTGGTTTCCGGGCGGGACTTGATCACGGTGTGGATTTGCCAAGATCCCTCCTCTTCAGGGAGGGGGGAATTTGCGGGCGGGACCCGCTCTACGCATCGGCCCCCTGCTCAGCCTATCCTGCTGCCGTGCGCAGAGCCCTGGCTGGCCAATAGGGCCAGGTTGTGGGCGGGGTTACCTGCTTCAAATAAGCGCGGCAGCCTCCAGATCGTCCCTTTTCGCTGCTGCTCCTCATCGGATCTCCCGCCCACCCTCCCTTTAGGTTTTCCCTTAGGGTGTTTGCTTTGACCTTGCTATGGACTTCGCTTGGTCGCCTTGGTTGCCCAAGGGGCCTGGTAGGAGTTTTTTATCCAATTGGCTAATTGGCACCGGCCTCTTGGTTTTTTCGCCTACCTCGTAGTAATTCGTCACAACTTCTTCGGTATTTGGAGGTAGGCATTGGAATATGGAGTCGCCTGGTGTGTTCGAGGACTGGTTGTGGCCATCATCCAACCCTCCTCTTATAGGGGTATCCCCTTAAGGGATCCGGCGGTCGTGGATCCCGTCCTACACCCTGCTGGTGGCTAGGGCCATGGCACGACCCCCAGTGGCACCAGGGGGAGCTTTCAGTTGTATTTGCATCAACAGGCTCCTTCCTTGGGGTGTTAACCTGATATGACCCCCCGCTGAGCGGGGTGGAGTCACGCTTGCTAGCGAGTCCAATGCCTAAGCCAATACCTCTCACTTGCTCTAACCAATAAAGTTGTGGCCTTATTCTACCCATTAAGCCTAATACCATGTGTCACTGTGTCTTTATTTCTCGCGGGGGGCGGGTTCTCGAACCGCAAGTGTGTCTTCCTCTTAGCACGTTTCTCCCTTGCATCCTGAGATCAAGTTTCTTCAAAGCCCATGACACCTTTGGTTTAGCTGTGATTGTCTTTGGGTGCAAAAGCGGAGCTATCTTGCCACTGGGGTCTATCTTAGCACAGGATGAAAGCTTTTGAGTTTAGCCAACAGGCGACATAAAAGGCAACATCTATATATATAAAAATGTAAAAATCGTGAAATCCCGTTTGCCCGCTTGACCGATCGTCCTGAAATTTTGACACAACAATCCAGGCCACTCCTAGAGCGTTGTTGGGGGCAAAAATCCCTCAAATCGCACACCTGCCCAGGTACAGACCTGCTTTTCCACCAAGTCAAACAGCGCCCTCAAGTGGCGTAGTACCCTCCTCCACCCCCTCCCTTCCTGTGAAATCTAAGCCACACCCACAAACCAAATGACATCATCATCAACCAAGCAACTGAAAATCCCCCAAGGCGGCCATTAGGCCTTTGTTTAATGTAGGCCCCTGACAGGCCTGGGGGGGGGGGACCCACAACAACACACTTGGGGGCATGGCAAGGGGTTTTTACTTTATCATTTAGCACCACTAACCCTCCCCCCCAAAAAAACCCCAACATTGCCAAGTGGAGGTCGGGACCTGCCTGGGGTGGTGGTGGTGGCACAGGCCACAGCACAGCCTTTGATTTATGTAGGCCCCTGCACCACACCGGTCATGGGGGGGGGGGGGAACTGAATAGATCATGGATCGGGACACATGGGGCCAGTCACAGGGATAAGCCACAACAACACCCACAAACCCCGCCTCTGCCACGAGATCCTGTAAAACAGGAGGCCTTGGCTCCATTTTACATACTAGGCCTCAGCTCTACAGCCCTTTAAATACTATCCCAAATGGAGCCCAAAGGTGGGGGGAGGAGGAGCCCAAATAGGTCATGGGCTGACGTAGGGTGGGGGGGTAGATAACCCACATCAACACACTTGGGGGCACAGCAAGGGGTTTTTACTTTACAATTTAGCACCACTACCCCCCCCCAAAAAAATCCACAAGACAAAAATAAATACCATCCTTCAAAATGTCCTGAGATACGCCGGTCATGGAGGGGGGGGGGACAAACTGAATAGATCATGGATCGGGACACATGGGGCCAGTCACAGGGATTAGGCACAACAACACAACACACCCACAAACCCTGCCTCTGCCACGAGATCCTGTAAAACAGGAGGCCTGGCAACCACCAAAACAGCTATTCCACCCCAAGCCCAAAGCCTCTCCCGGCGGCTGCATTAATAAACGCCTGGCAGCATTAGGCAGTCGTTCATCATTTCTCCTAACATGCACTTGGGGGCACAGCAAGGGGTTTTCGCTTTATAATTTAGTGGGCGTTGTGTCACATGCGAGGCTCCGGCGGCCATTTTAAGTAAGGGCAGTCGTGCCCCTTTTAACTTAGGCTTTACCGTGTTTCTCCAAAAATAAGACACCGTCTTATATTTATTATTCCTTAAAAGAACCCCACATTGGCTTATTTTCAAGGGATGTCTTATTTTTATTACGCGTCCAGCCTTGCCTCTTCCTTGGGGCCCTCCAGAACTGCGCCTATAACTATGTCTTATTTTTGGGGTATGGCTTATATTGCACAAATGCTTAGACATCCTGCTATGGCTTATTTTATGGGTATGTCTTATTTTAGGAGAAAAACTGATTGTAAGCCTCTGTGTGTTTTTTTTTTAACCATTCACTTTCTCTCCCCAGTTTAAGTCGTCAGATATTTGCAGTGGCCACCCCCCCACCCCATTTACAATCCCCTACCTTCCCCTTGCCCGGGCCAGGTAGATAATGTGGCCCCTTTTTTAACCCTTTTGTTACTTTTCTCATTTTACTGATTGTGAATATGCTGACCGAGGCCCCCTTTAGATTCGGAGGCCCGCCCCAAGTGGCCCATATGACCCCCCTCCTTCTGTCTGGGCCTGTCTGTTGCTACGGGGCTATGGGGCTTCGCTATTTGACCCCCCCCCCCGGGTTGGGATTCTTTAAGTAGTTATCTGGGTCCCAGGGCACATCATCATCCCCTATCCTTAATCTAAATATATAGAAATGTTCACGATTCGTTCGCAGGGGCCAATGTATGGAGATACAGGGGGGAGGGGACAACAGAGGGCTCAGACAAAAGTAAATACTGGGAAATAGAACTCAGAAACTGACAACTCCTTCTCCAATGACGGGGGCCAATGTAGGAAGATACCGGGGGTAGGGGCCAACACTCCCCAGGAACAACAGAGGGTTCAGACAAAAGTGCATGCTGGGAAATAGAACCCAGAACCTAACAGTTCCTTTTCGAAGGGTGGGGGCCAAGGTATGGAGATACAGGGGGGAGGGGCCAACACTCCCCAGGGACAACAGAGGGAAGGGTATCCTACGGAAACACAGGGATGAGCCGGGGTGGAGGGAGGAGGGGCAGGATACGTCATGGATCGTGACAGGGTGGGGTGGGGGGAATCACAGGAAAGAACCACAGCAACGCGTGGCCGGGTCAGCTAGTATTGTATATAGTTATAGGGCTGGGGAAGGGGGAGGGGTGGTGGTAAAACTTACATTCTTTTAAAATAGAAAAATTCCTTCAGTAGCACCTTAAAGACCAACTAAGTTTTTATTTTGGTATGAGCTTTTGTGTGCATGCATCCCACAGAGAACTACAGTTCTCAGAGAGGTTCAACAACTGATCCCTCTTCCCAGGGAACACTGGAAATTGCAGGTGTGGTAAAGGGGTATACACTCTTCCATTTCCAGTGTATCTGAAGAAGTGTGCATGCACATGAAAGCTCATACCAAAATAAAAAACTTAGTTGGTATTTAAGGTGCTGCTGAAGGAATTTTTCTATTTTGCTTCGACTCAGACCAACACGGCTACCTGCCTGTTACATTCTTTTACTTAGTGTATGTGTGAGGTTTTGTGTCAGCATTGATGATGGTTTCTGGGTGACCACAAGGCAAGGTGCCGGAAGAAGGTTTGATTCCCCCACCCTCCCCAAGCATGTAAACAAGAAAGAGGTGGAGGAGGAGGAGGAATTCTACTCCCCCCCCAAGGGTGGGTTGTAGAATGATGAGCAGCAGAATCCACCAAGGATGAGCTAGGGAGGCTCCTGCAGTTCTAAGGCCTCATGGAAAATACATCCTGGGTATTTGCAGAGTCCTCCTCAGTGCTCTGCGTGATAAGCTGGGGGCATACAAGGATGGAGGGAAGACGCAAGGAGGGTCGGGTCTTTTTCTGCAGTGGAAGGCGCCTTGAAGGATATTGAGGATATTGCTGCAGGGGGCTCTTGTCTCTTGGCCCAAATACCCTACAGTCCACTTGCTGCTGCTCTTGGCTGTTCCTTGGGGGAGCCTCAGAAAACCTGCCCCCAATTTTTTGGAATACAGCCCTCACCTGGAGGGGGCCAGGTTGGGCCAGGGCTGTTTGGCTTGGTACAGAGAGAGAGTTGGCTTTTACTTAAATCTATTTTGCATCCTGGGCCTGGCATTTCTATGACATTACTATGGGAATAATGTCCTGGCATTTCTATGACATTACTAGGGACCCAGGTGGCGCTGTGGTTAAACCACTGAGCCTAGGGCTTGCTGATCAGAAGGTCAGCGGTTTGAATCCCTGTGATGGGGTGAGCTCCTGTTGCTTGGTCCCAGCTCCTGCCAACCTAGCAGTTCGAAAGCACGTCAAAATGCAAGTAGATAAATAGGAACCGCTACAGCGGGAAGGTAAATGGCGTTTCCATGTGCTGCTCTGGTTTGCCAGAAGCGTCTTTGTCATGCTGGCCACATGACCTGGAAGCTATACGCCGGCTCCCTCGGCCAATAATGCGAGATGAGCGCGCAACCCTAGAGTTGGTCACGACTGGACCTAATGGTCAGGGGTCCCTTTACCTTTACCTTTACCTTACTATGGGAGTAATAACTTCCACTGTTGCAAATGGGCTTTACTGGGAGGTAAGCCGTAGGCATGCATGCAATTGTGTGTGAGGTGGTGGTGGTGAAACACTCCAGCATAGGACTTGATGACCTCAAAGATCTCTTTTTTTAAAAAAAAAAAGAATTTTTATTGATAATTTAAACAAATACAGCAATAAAAACAAAAACAAAACAAAACAATTCAGCACACTATCAGATACAAAAAATCCCCCACCCCCACCCCGAGTCCTGCCCCTACCCCTATCCCTGTTCCTTCACAACCTAACTTAGACTTATCTATACTATGCTTGTTACCGGTCACTCACATTGTTACACGGTAAGTACTTAATTTTTATAACTACTAAATTCACAAGAAAATTATGATATTACAATGTCGATAACATTCATATAACTAATTTACTCTCTTTTTATTTCTAGAGTCCTGCTACATCAGAGAGGAGAGACGATTTATCTATATAAGTACTCAGATAAGCGGTAAGTGAATCCCATTTCCCTACGTTGTCCTCCAGATTTGTTTCTTTCAATATTTCGTGTTTTCTTGCCAAGTTATAATATAAAATTAATTTTTCTAACCATTCCTCCTTCCTCGGGATTTCTTGTGATTTCCATGCTCTTGCGACTAGTAATCTTGCTGAGGCTGTCGCATAGCTCACTACACATCTATCTTTAGGTTTTATATCCTCTCCCAGCATTCCTAATAGGAAGATTTCTGGTTGTTTTCTAAAAGAATATTTCAGAATTTTTTTCAACTCGTTATAAACTAATTCCCAGAATTCCTTGATACGATCACAATTCCACCAAACATGAATATATGTGCCTATTTCTTTGCAACATCTCCAGCAGATATTATTGGCACTAGGATACATTTTAGCTAGTTTGGCCAGCGTTAAATGCCATTGGTTTTGCATTTTAAATAAATTCTCTAACAAATCGTAATTTGGAGTAAATTTCGAATCTCTTTTCCATAATTGTTCCCATTTCTGTAAATTAATTATTTTACCCAAATCCTGGCTCCATTTGATCATATAATTTTTTGTTAGCTCCTCCTCCATTTCCCATTTTAGCAATAATTGATACAAATTAGATATATATTTACCTTCATTATCGATTAAAATTTCTTCCAATTTTGATTTATCTTTTTCAAATCCCACATTTTTATCTAATTGGAATCTCTGATTGATTTGGAAGTAATCTAGCCACGTATTTAGATAATTTTTAATTTCTGTGTATTCTTTTAGTTTCAATACTCCTTCTTTTTCTTCCAGGAGTACGCGATATGTAGGCCAAATGCCCTCCATATTACGCCTCCTCACTGCCAATAACTCAGCTGGGGAGAGCCACCAGGGGGTTTTTGCTTCAAAGAACCTCCTATATTTTATCCAAACTTTGAATAGTGATTTCCTAATTATATTAAACATAAAAATATTTCTCTTATCGAAAGGGGAGGCTTTGCACTCCCCGATCTGGAACTCTATCATGCGGCTGCTGGGCTAGTATGGTTGAGAGAATGGATAGTTTTGAAAGAAAGAGAGCTATTGGATTTGGAAGGCCATAATACAAGATTTGGATGGCACGCATATTTGTTATATGGGAAAATAAAATCACACAGAGGATTTTTAGATCACACCATAAGGAAATCCCTGTACAACATCTGGACCAAGTTCAGAGGAATTCTAGAGCCCAAAATTCCATTATGGGCCTGCCCAACGGAAGCCATTGCGATTAAACGAAGAAATATGGATTGGAGCTGGCCGTCATACAGAGAGGTAATAGATATAGAGAATGGAGAGATAATTCTAAAAAAGTATGAGGACATTAAAGGAAGGATGACGGACTGGCTCCAATACTTTCAGCTGCGCCAAAAATTAGTTGTAGATATCAGTAATGGATTGGCTAGGGATACATCAAGATTCGAAAAAGAACTATTAATAAAGAAAAAGAAAAATATCTCAGGGATATATGACCTCCTACTAGAGTGGGAAACTAAAGAAGAGCTGACCAAAACGGTCATGATTAAATGGGCGCAGGACTGTGGACATAACATAACAACAGAGCAATGGCAACGTTTGTGGACCAAAGATCTGAAATTCACAGCGTGCTATTCACTGAGAGAACATAGTATGAAAATGCTATATAGGTGGCACCTCTACCCACAGAAGTTAGCAAAGATGTATAAAGGGAGAAGTCCGGAATGTTGGAGATGCGGGAAAGAACCTGGATCGTACTTCCACATGTGGTGGACGTGCGACATAATTAAAGATTATTGGGATAAGATCTATAATGAAATCAAAAAACTATTCAAAACAACTGTTAAGAAACAACCCGTAATCTTCCTCCTAGGCATTTTGCCCGATAACTTTAAAAAGGAAGATAGAAAGCTTATGATGTATAGCTTGACCGCCGCTAGAATTCTGATTGCAAGGAAATGGAAGGATAAACTACCCCCTACCATAACAGAATGGCAAACTCTGTTGATTGAATATTTACAGCTAGCGAAATTAACAGGCTGGGTGCGGGATATAGAACATCAAAAGATATCCAAAGAATGGAAAATTTTTAGAGAGTATCTAAAAACATATAACAATAACAACATTCTATTGGCAGAACTGGAGCGATATCTGTAAGACATAAAAAGGGTAACTAAGAAAAGTGAGGAAGAATTTGTGGTTAAAGCTGATATAAACCAACCTGTGGGTAATAATATCAATAATAACAACAAAATTAGATATACTGGTGAAGGGTTGGAAGTTTTGTTTATTTGTGGAAGTGGAATACATTCAGAGATATGATTTCGGTATGTATAATTTTAGTTTTGAGAATTTGGTTTGGTTGGATGTATTTTGTTATATATTTTATTTGTTTGTTTACATCTGGAAAGATCTGGTGTAAATAACTTTTAAATCCTTATTCGAAATAAAGGTATTTTAAAATCAAAAAAAAAAAATATTTCTCTTATCTACTCTATCTTTCATCATATAATGATGCCAGCCAAATCCTAGCCCATCACCTTCTAGGTCTAGTAAATCAAAATTCCTTAACTCTATCCATTCTTTGATCCAAACTAGTGCCGCTGAGTCGTGGTAGATTTCCAGATCTGGGAGGCCATATCCCCCTCTTTCCTTGTGGTCAATTAATATCTTATATTTTATCCTGGGTTTTTTCCCGTTCCATATAAACTCTGCAATGTCTCTCTTCCAGTCCTTAAAGTATTTCTCCGTTCCCAACAGTGGGAGATTTTGGAAAAGAAAGTTCATCTTGGGAACCACACACATCTTAATAGCTGATATCCTACCCATAAATGATAATTTTAATTTCCTCCATACTTCAAATTTCTTTCTAATTTGTTTCCAAATTTCCAAATAATTGTCCTGGATTAAGTCAATTGATTTAGTTGATATCTCTATTCCTAAATATCTCATTTTCTTACTAATTTTAAGATTTGTATTCTCTTGTAACACTTTTTCTTCTTTTTTCTCAAGGTTTTTAACTAACATTTTTGTCTTATTATAATTTATTTTTAAGCCGGCCAATTCCCCATATTCTTCTATTATCTGGATGGCACTAGGAATACTTGTAATTGGGTCTTCTGAGGTTATTATGATATCGTCGGCAAAGGCCTTTACTTTATGTCTTTTATTACCGACCACAATCCCTTTGATTTCCTCCTTTTTCCTTATTGTGTTTAATAATATTTCAAGTGTGATAATAAAAAGGATAGGGGACAAGGGGCATCCTTGTCTTGTTCCCCTCAAAATGTTAATTTTGTTGGTAAATCTCCCGTTTATGATTAATCTAGCATTCTGTGATTTATAGATGGCCTTTATTGCTTTTTCTAATCTTTTCCCCAAATTCAAATCTTCTAACAGTTTTAACATGAAGTCCCAGGCCACCCTATCAAAGGCCTTTTCCGCATCCACAGATAGGATTGCAGCTTGTTTATCTCTTCTATTTTCTAGATATTCGATAATATTAATAACATTTCTTATATTATCTTTGGCAAATCTGCCTTTCACAAAACCAACTTGATCTTTCTGTATTATATCTTCAAGTATAGTGGACAACCTGTTAGCTAGCAATTTTGCAAATATTTTATAATCACTATTTAAAAGTGAAATTGGTCTAAAATCGTTTGGTGTTACCACTTCTGCTTTTGATTTTGGAATTAATATGATTTGTGCCTCTTCCCAGGATTGCAGGATAATACCTTTTTCTAGGATTGTATTAAATAAGTCTTTCAGGGGGACCAACATTATCTCTTCCAGAGTTTTGTAGAATTCAGTTGGAAGGCCATCTGTACCAGGGGCTTTTCCGTTTTTCATCGTTTTCAGGGTTTCCTTTATTTCCTCTACTGATATTTCTTTGTTCAACGCTTTTAACTTGCCTAACGGTATTGGTGGCAATTTATGTTTTTTAATGTAGTCTTCTATTCTCTGCATGTTCGTGCCTTCCTTCTGGTACACTAATTCGTAATGTTTTTGGAAAGCTTTTAAGATCTCTTTTGGCCTCTCAAGGGTTCTATCTTCGAATACAATCTTATTAATGATTTTCTCTTTTTGTCTTTTCTTTAGTTGCCATATTAATAATTTGCTTGGCTTATTTGCCCATTTAAAATTTTTGTATTTCCAAAATTGTAAATTTTGTTCCAATTCGTAATCAATTAATTTCTCATATTCCGATTTTAGAACTTTTAACTCATATTTTATGGATTCGTTTCCCTTTATAATTAATTTTTTCTCCTTCTTTCTAATTTCTTGTAACAAATTGCTCTTTTTTTCCTCTCTAATTCTCCTCAACTTTAGATTTTGTTGGATGAAGAACCCGCGCATCACCGCTTTCCCTGCATCCCAAACTATAGTGGGAGCCACATCTCCCCCATTGTTTGTATCCAAGTAATCTTTATATTGTTTTAAGGCCCCTTGTATTACTTTTGGGTTTTTTAACAAGAAAACATTTAGCCTCCATCTTTTATCCTTTACCTCTGGAGCCAACGTTATCATTACCGGATTGTGGTCCGACAACGTTTGTGGGCCTATATCTGCTTTTGCCAACCTCAAAGTAAACTCCCTGGGAATCCAAATAGCGTCTATCCTAGAGGCTACTTGGTGCCTGTGTGAGAAATAGGTAAAGTCTTTCTGAAAGGGATGTTTATGCCTCCAGGCATCCACCAAACTTAAATTTTCCGTCAATTCGTCAAAAATTTTTGGAAATTTGTTTTGTTTTTTCTTCTGGGAAGGGCCTGATTTATCTAAAATCGGGTTGTTAATGCCATTCAGATCTCCTAGAAGTATAATTTTGTCACCATGATAGTTCATCAATTGGTTCTCTAATTCTTTGAAAAAGGTTACTTTGCTGCCTTTCGGGGCGTAAACCCCCGCCCAGATCCAGTTTTCTCCCTCGATCTGGGTTTTTACTATTACTATCCTACCTTTTTTGTCCATCCATAATAATTCTGGGTTCCATTTGTTTTTTATATAGATAACTACTCCTCTTTTCTTTTTCATATCTGAAGTTACAAATTCTAAGCCCAATTTCTCATTTTTTAAAACCCTTTCATGTTTTTTGTTTACGTGTGTCTCCTGGAGACATATCACATCCCAGTTTTCTTTTTTCAAGATATGGCTTGTCCTATTCCTCTTCTTTTTATTATTTAATCCATTAATATTCCAGGAAATTACTTTAAGACTCATGTTTATTCAATATGATAAATTAGGTTTTTAGAAGAGAAAAAAGGTGGAAGAAATAAAGAAAAAAAATGAAAAAGAAAAAAAAATGAAAAGGAAAAATGTTTATAGCCTGTAAAAATGTCCATTCTAAAAAGAATAAGTCAGCCGAGGAAGACTTTGTCAGAAGTATTCAATTTCCAGTCGCTCCCTCTTCACCAACATCATCCAGGTCACTTATCTCTGCTTCCCCCTCTTCACCTTCCACTTCAACGTCTTTTTCTTCCTCTCTTAGTTCTTGTCTTTCCTTAGTCTCTCTGTTCCTGTCTCCCCCTAATTGTTGTGAGTAAGTCCTGTAAAATCTGTCAGCAGTGTCTGGCGTCTCAAACTTTCTCCATCTTCCCTTGTAGAAGAGTGAAAGGCCCTCTGGGTATTCCCATTTAAAGAAGATCTTTTTTGCTTGCAGGTGTTTAGTCAAAAATTGATATTTTTTCCTTTTTTGTAGCAGATGTGGTGGAATCTCCTTCATAACCACTATCTCAGCGCCATCCATCATTAGTTTCCTTTTCCCTTTAGTCCGTAAAATTTTATTTCTGAGCCATAACGTCGTGAATGACACTAAACAGTCCCCTGGCCAATTGTTCATTCTTGCTTTTCTAGAGTTAATCCTAAAAGCCTCTTCAATTCTTGATTCTATCTCGGATTCTTGTAGCCAATTAGCCAGGGCTGTAATCACTCTGTGTTCTATATTCTCTTGTGGTAGCTCTGGTATGTTCCAAAATCTCAGAGTTTTCTCTCTTAATTTCATTTGCATAAGGGCAAGGGCATCTTGTTGGGCTTCAAATGCCGCCTTTTGATTATCGACATCTTTCCTTAAATTTTCCATTTCCTTCTTGCCACCTCTTTTTTCCTTGGTGATTTTTTCTATTGTATTCTCTATGGCTTGGTTTTTAGATTGGAGTTCTTGAATAGTTTCTGTCGACTTGTTTGTGGTCTCCTCTAATTTTTCCAGGTGATTTTTAGTTTCCTGGGTGTCCTTTGCAATGATTTCATATTTCTCTTCAATCTTTTCCACCTTATCCTCCAGGGTTTTCACTCTTTCATTCATCTCAGTCTTAATTTCTGCCAGGTCATGTTTTATTTCACTTATGTCGCTCTTTAAACTCAGAATCAGTTCTTTGAGTTCCATTTCTTGGTCTGATAATGATATCCTTCTTTGTGTTGCACCATCAGCATTTAATTTCTTCACTTTCTCCAATTTCTTATTTTCCTGTGGCATGGCTTTATTTAACCACACGGTGTCGTTCTTGCTTATTGGAGGAGAGAGGTCGCTAGATCTAGTGGATATAATGGAGCCTGCTGGCTGTCACTTTGTTGCCTCTCTTTACTAGTGTTGCGTCTCTTTAACTATCAAGCACTCGTGATGGCAAGCACAACATCACTTCCCAGTTCTCTAACGCTTTGTCTGCTTAGTCATACTGTTTGTAACTCTGTCGCCATTTTCGTGCCTTGAGAGTATCCCCTCCTCCCTTTTCGCCACTTTGATTCGTGACTCTAGACTTGTGTGTGTGTGTTCCAGTCAGCTCAAAGTCCAGCAGGTTCCTATACTTTAGTCCATGTGCAATCCCCCATAAATAAAATGCTGATTTATCCCCAGGTAACGTCACTTAATCAAAGATTTTCAGTTCGCTCTTTCCCTTCTCCCCCGCCACGTTTTTTGTGTTTTTTTCGCTGTCACTGACCGCGCGGGGTGGGACGCTCTCGGCGCTTTTATGTCCCTTCTCTCCAGAGTCAATTTACGCCCGGGGTGTGCAGTGGGGTTAAAATAAAAGGAATTTTACCGGCGTGATCGTTCGGGTGCGTTTTGGCTTCTTTGCTGGTCGCGATGTTCTTACTGCGTCGCAGTGCCCCGGTCTCTTCTTCTCCTCTGCCGTACGCGCGGGATAGCAAGAGAACGCTCAGGCACGACCGACAATTCGGTCGGGGATCGCCTCCCCGACCTTTCTTGGGGTCCGCTAGCCACGCGGAGCCCCCCCTTTGCCAGCAAAAGTTAGGGGAGTTACGGAACTCCTCTTTCCTGCCCGCAAAACGATCCGTGGCAAAACCGGAAGTCGAGACAAAAATGACCTCAAAGATCTCTTTCAACATTGCAGTTCTATAATTGTAGCAACCTTGAAAACTTTGAAGGGGAAAAACCTAGAATTAAACATAAACTTCCTACAGATAAAATGGAAAGAGGCGGATTCTCGTTGCCAGATTTGAAAATTTATTATGAAGCATCCTGCCTCTGCTGGTTATGGGATTGGATTTTATTAGAAAATACAGATTTGTTGGATTTAGAAGGACATGATAATAGATATGGTTGGCATGCATACTTATGGTATGACAATGTGAAAGTTCCCAGAGGATCTTTGAACACACAATAAGGAAATCAATATACTGTATGTGGTATGGAACAGATACAAAAGCCTATTGGAAAGGAAAACTCAATGGTGGCTCTCCCCACTAGAAGCGATAGCTGTAAAAAAGATTAAATATGAAAGGAAATTGGGCCACATACAGAGATCTATTGATGGAGGTAGATAATAAGTTAAAATTAAAAACATTTCATGAAATAAGAGATATAATGATGAATTGGTTGCAATACCATAAGGTAAATAATGTATTTAATGGAGATTTAAAAACGTAAAGGCTTTGAAATAACAAGATCCAAACTGGAGACAGAGTTATTGGGTGATAAGAAGAAAATATTATCAAAAATGTATAAATTATTGTTAGAATGGCATATCAAAGATGAAGATGTTAAAGATGTTATGATTAAATGAGCAAAAGACTTTGGTTATAATATACCAATACAATTAGAGGCATGGGAAGAATTATGGCAGGAAGGAATTAACTTTACTGCCTTACCACATTAAAAGAAAATGTTATGAAAATGATGTATAGGCTGTTCTAACACCAACCAAATTGGCAAAAGTGTAAAAATTAAAAAATAAGGAATTTTGGAAATGCAAAGAAAAGGAAGGGAATTTTTATCACATGTGGTGGACATGCAGTAAGGTAAAAGCTCACCGGGACATGATATACAATGAGTTAAAGAAAATGTACAAAAGTACATTTGTTTAAAAAAAACAGAAGCATTTTTATTGTGGATAATAGGAGAGGAAATTCTAAAACAAGGATTGGCAACCACAAGCGGCCCACTGGGGTCGTTTAACTGGCCCCCGAACCGAGCCACCCACTCAGTGAGTCCCTGTGCACTGCGCTAAACCGGTGCAGCGTGGCATGGGGACTTGCTTCTGTGGTGCCGGAAATCGCGTCTGCGCATGCACAGACGCCGAAAATCACGGGCGCGGGCACTCACTCGCATGTGCGATACGGCCCACAGAGGGATCTCTGCTGGAGTGAACTGGCCCAGGCACGGTAAACCTTGCCGACCCCTGTTCTAAAGAAAGACCAAAGACTGTTCAGGTATGCGACAACAGCAGCAAGGACTTTATTAGCTCAAAAATGGAAGCAACAGGAGATACCAGTGAAAGAAAGGGGGCAAATGAAGATGATTGAATATGCAGAGTTGGCAAAGTTGACCAGGAAAATCCGAAACCAGTGGGATCAAATGTTCCAAAAAGACTCGGGTAAAATTATACAATATTTGTTTTTGTTTGTTTTTTCCTTTCATAATAATTTTTTATTGATTTTCCTACAAACAAAACAAAACAACACATAAAATATAAACACTTTCCCTCCATCCTCCCTCCCCCCACAAGTCCACTTCTGCCACCAGTAGTACCCATGGGTGTTGAGAGTCAGAGGGGTCCATTTTAAGCTGGGTTTGTCCTCCCCCCCTCCTCCCTCCCCGTCCCCCCCCCCCTGCCACCAAGGGAACAGGGGTGGAGGAGCACTGAGGTCAGGGTTTCCCCCAGCTAATCCTTTAACACAGCATACAGACAAACAATACATTAAAAAAGAAAAAAAATCAAATCTTATTTTCTTAACATTATATTTATGACTTCCTCGATTCTCTTCTTCCTGGTTTTCTTAATTTCTTTATAAAAATTATGGCGGGTTCTCTATTCTAATTCAAAATCTTTTCCTTATAATATTCACTTTATCCTCTTCCTTCTTCGTGCCGCCTCCCCACGGGTCCCCTCCTGCCACAAGAGGAACCCGTGAGGTGCAGCATTCCAAAGGAGATCCATTTTTGTGTCTGGGTTTCCCCCCCACCCCCTCCTCCCCCCCCAGGGCACCCTCTGCCACCAGGTGCCTCTGAGCAAAGAGAGGAGGAAAGGCAGGTCTCTGCCCAGACACCTATCTAGACACAAAAATATTTAATACAAATCTAAAATTTCCTTCTTCAGCCATTCTTCTATCTCCCTCCAGAAAATACAATTTTTGTATGAACTCATTTTTCTAATCAACATTTTAAACTTTTTAACACTCTCCCTCCCCTCCCCCGAAGTCCTTCCCCCACTTGAACCAGCTTTTCCTTTAACATGCCAAGATTTCAGAAACCGTTATTCGATCAACCTGAATACCTCTTAACTACAGTTCTCATCCCACCCCACATCTTTCCCATTTCCAAATCCAAGCCTCTGTCTCCCCCTCCCTCTGCCTTTCCCATTCCTCAATCACAATTCTCCAACTTTCAGTCCCTCCAGGCTCCTCCTTTTCTTGAGTCTTCATTTCATTTTGGTGTTCCTTGGTCTCTTCTTCTTTCTTTTCTTTCTTTTCAAATCCTTTTTGTGCGTCATCCAGCACCTGATTTTTGTAACCCATCTCAGTTCCGACATTGTTCTCTGTTTCTTGCTCTTTGTTGTTAATCTCAAATTCAAAATTGTCCTCTAAATCCTGTTCTTGGATCACCATTTCTGTACATGATGAGCTGGAATGCTGCAGTTTCTCATGAATGTCTTTTAGTATTTGCATATAGTCCAGCACAGCCTCCTGGAAGGCTAAGGAATACGTTATTTTCATTCTTTCTCTTAACCGCAAGCAGACAGGAGATTGGGAGACAGGAGGCACTGGAAATTTCCTCTTGCTACACAGTCGCCTCCATCTTGGCTGTCCATTCCCATTGTCTTTAACTTTACCACAAATGAAGTCCTGATTCAAATTGACTTAACTTTACCTTCTTCTTATAGCTAATTAATCCTTCAACTACAATTTAGTATCATTATCCAACCTTTTGACACCTTTGACAGCTCTTGCCAGCTGTAATCTTTTTAACATCTGTCCATACACTTTTCCCCTTATGATATTTGCTGGGCTTCGTGGGGTGCCGGCTCCAGGGGTTGAAAGGGGTAAAAAGAAGGTCTTTCCTTCAGGTTGTAAGAACAGTCACTTTCCCTTTCGGCTTCAGAATATTTAATGCGCCTCTTAATTTGCCATTAGGAAGAGATCGACTTCCGTTTTTTTAGAATCTCACCTTGTTCTCCAATTATTCTTTCCAAAGTCCAAATAGAGATTTCACTTACTTTGTAGAAATCTTTGTTTTTCTTGGAAGAATCCGCCGCTTGCAGGGTAAAGACTCGGAGCTTCGCTTCAAGGAGGTGACGATGGCTCCCAAAATGGCTCCCGCGACTCCACTCCGCTAGCTCTCGGTCGCTCTACTGAGCTCCCGGGCAGCGGAGGAATCGCGTCCAGAGCTTCTGCTGGGCAATTAAGCCACCGGGACGCTCTTCCCGGTGTTCTTATGGGGAGTCCGCACGCTCTGCAGACTTCTCCCCCCCCTCCGCGATGCCAGAGACCTCGGAGATCGAGGTCTCTGCGTCTTCTCCCCAGCGCGACGGACCGGAAGCCCTCAAAATTATACAATATTTGAAGGATAATTGTAAACATTTAACAGCAGTGCTGACGTAAGAAATATGTAATTCCGAGGTTACGTACTTTTTTACATATTTAAGATTTGATAATTGAGATGGATATAATATAAACAGGAAAAAATAGAAATGCGGTGAAATAGAAATAATTAAGTGAGGTGGGAGGGAGGGACGTTGATAGCTCTTTTGAGCAAATAACAAGACCAAAAATATAAAAGTACTGTAATAATATATAATGGAAAATTCAATAAATATTGTAATACAAAAAAGAAAAAATTGATTTGTTTTCTGGAGCCTTGCTTCTTACACTTGAGGGTCTGTTGATGTTTGCTCACATCGACTCTGTCCTGGTGGTAGTGGGTATGTCACTTGTGCTCAGGGGCTCTGTAAGTGCAACACAGGGGGACACATGGAGCTCTGGTTTTTTGTGCCTGGCTTGCCTTTAAATGTATAAATAGGTCGTCATCCCACCCCCCAAAAAAGAATATTCCTCTTAAGTGCATTTTTGTATGTTTCTGAGCCAATACATACTGCATAATTTGCAGTAGGAAAGCAGAAGGATAATTACACTGTGGTCCACTTCTTGCTCCAGTTTACTTTTCAAAATGCGGATGAATGAAATCATCCTCTTTCCACGTCTCCCCACCAGTAGCTTGAAGCAGTACAATCCAGGATTTATTTTATTTTATTTTTTTAAATAACAACCCCACATTGCCAGTTGCTTCTTGTCTGGATATTTTTGTCCCCCTGAGTTACTGCTGGTGGTGGAAGAATATTTTCTGCTTTTGGTGCAAATTGCGTATGAGCTGAGTTTTGTTTTTTAAAGTTCTTTTGTGTGATGTTGATGTAAGGCACTTTGGGTTATGTTTTAATAAAAGTAAGCTAAAACTGATTAATAGTCATGCTGGTAGGTGATTTTAGATGGACTACCTTGGATGGTGGTAGATCCTTGCCCCTTGGAGGTTTTTAAACAGAGGCTGGATGGCTATCTGTCAGGTCCTCTTGAGCTGAGATTCCTGCATTGCAGGGGGCTGGACTAGATGACCCCTGGTAGTGCCTTCCAATTCTACCGTTCTATGATTCCATGACTCTGGGCTTAATGGACTTACTGCTTTGTGTGCAGAAGGTCCCAGGTTCAAAGGCATCTGGGAATGCCTCCTGCCTGAAACCCCGGAGAGACGCTGCCAGTCAGTGTGGGCAGTACTGACCTAGAGGGAGCAATGATCTGACTTGGTATAAGGCAGCATCCTGTGATCCTATGGGGGAAAGAGCACAGAAACTTGTAGAGTTGGAAGGGCCCCCAAGGGTTGTCTAGTCCAGGGGTCGGCAAACTAAGGCCCGCGGGCCGGATCAGGCCCAATAGCCTTCAGGATCCAGCCTGTGGACTGTCCATGGATCGGCGTAGGGATTCTGTTCGTTCGGGCTGCACCTTTTCCCTTTTTTGCGCCATTCCATTCCATTCCATTCCATTCCTCCCTCCCACACACCGCGGTGGCGCCTCCTCCCTCCCTCCCTCCTCCTGGCTCCTCCCTGCCCTGCCTAGAGGAGGAAGGGGGCTGGGCTGAGCGCCATTTTAAGCAGCCCCTTCCCTGGAGCCAGCCCTTTTGCGCTGCTTTTCTTCCCTCCTCCTCTGCCACCCTGGTGCTCCTGTGGGCCCTGGAGCAAAGCGGACGAGCTCGCTCTGCCTACCCACGAGAAGAACCGGTGGTGGCGGCGGTGGTGGTGGCAGCCCCTGGGAAGGTAACTGCAGTGGGTGGGGGTGGGGGTGGGGATGGGGAGGAGGACCACTTGCCCCCCTCGCCTCTTCTTCCAGCTTCCCCCCTCCCAGTGCCGCTTCTCCAGCCCACCACAAGGTCTGTAGGACAGTGGACCGGCCCACGGCTAACAAATTTTGCTGGCCCCTGGTCTAGTCCAATTCCCTGCAATGCAAAAATCACAGCTGACCAAATCACTGACAGAGAGAGCACAAACACACAATATTTAGGAACAGGGGTAGAGGAGAATTTCTTCCATCATCCTTTCTGTCCACCCCCACCCCACACAAAAAAGCCTTTTGATCAGGTGCAGGACACAAACCAAACTGGGCTGTTTTTCATAGCTGCACTTAAGCAGAATTACTCTAGTAAATGCCACTGGCTGGGATTTACCTGCAGGCAATAAAACAAGGATAAATTGAATAAGAGGCTGAAGTTTGGTTGGGAGAAAGAGCCCCATAAATTTACATGGGAAAGTTATCTTCTGTAATAAAGTTACTCTCTGTTTTAAAACATGGATATGTATGGATCGAGTTTTTAATGCTCCCCAAACACTTAAGTCTTTCCACTGGGAACCTGATGTGTTAACATGGCCCACCAAAATTTATGGTTGAGCCCCACAGTTCATCTTTTTAAGGGTCCTATTATAGACAGTGTTCTTTGCCTAACTACAGGGGATTATTGATTCCAGGGATCAAATGGGCATCTCCTCCCTGCTTTAGATTCTGCAGCAAACTTGGGGTTAGGAAACTAACATTTGGAAAGACTCATAACAGGCTACCTGATCAGGGTAGCAGCTCTCCGACAGGGTCTGACGGTCAAGCCAGTGCTGGTGGATAATTATGATGATGATGATGATTAATTATTAATCGCCTTCTAAACCACAGTAGCAAGGCAATTTGCACATAAACAAATACCTTTTAAACAAGGCTAAACTCTAGAACTTGTTGACATTCAATGAAGCTGAATGCTGGAAGATTCAGGACAGAATTGTTGTTGTTTAGTTGTTTAGTCATGTCCGACTCTTCGTGACCTCATGGACCAGAGCATGCCAGGACAGAATAGTGCATAGTTAAACTAGGGAACTCCCTCCTGCAGGAGGCAATGATTACCACCAACCAAGTGAGGATTAGACAAAATAATGGAGAAGAGGGCTATTGGTGGTTAATAGCCACGATGGCTCTGTTCTGCTTCCATAGTTGGAGGCAACAGTAATTCCAAATATTAGTTGCAGGAAACTACAAGAAGGGAGGATCAGTATCCTGCTCTTCTTTCTCCACCTCTCCCCCCCCTAAAACCGCATAATGCCTACAGAGCCTGGGGGGGGGGAGGTGCTGAGTGCGTGAGGACTCCAACTCCACCTTAATTTCCCAGAGGCATGACATTTGCAAATTTTATGCAATTTTTTTCTGCTGAGCTCCTGTCTGCTCAGACCTCCAGAGCTGGAGGTACTCTGCATAACTTTTGTGTTCTGCATAACACCCTGCCCCTACCCTCTCCTCCTCCTGCTCCTGTTCCTCCAGTGTCTCGCACCTGCCTTTGGATAGACTCCTCTTCAAGGTCTCTCCATCATTCTCTGTTGTTGTGTCTTGCATCCACATAATAAGCCCTGCTGTTGGTTTTAGTTCTTCCATCCATCACGTAGGTGGTCACCCCCTTGGCTTTTTGAGACTGTAGGGTCTCAATGCCAGCACTGCTTTTTTCCAGGCATGTCCAACAGGTAGATCATGATCTACCGGTAGATCACTGGATGTCTGTGATAGATCACTGGTAGAGCTCAACAACTTTGACCAAAAAGGGCGTAGATCACTGCCAGTTTTTAACTCTGTGAATAGATCGCAGTCTCTTGGGAGTTGACCACCACTGCAAAGTTTATTCCATTGGTCCAAGTAATCTCTTGCTACATCCGCTGCATATGTCGACTTTAACTTTGCAGCCTTTTCTACTACATCCATAACTTTTGATCTTTGTCATATCCAATTATTTGTTTGTTCTAACTTTTCATGATTTCCCCTAGCACTGCATGTTCTATGGCATGTTAAGATGCTCTTAACCTGCCCCTATCATAACTAACAAAATCAGGAGGGGAAATGGACCATTTTATTTTTTTAAAGTTGATTAAATTAGGCATTGTGAGAGTAATTTGGTAAGTGTGCTTAATTTATAGAGGCTGGATAATTAGCACACATGTTATCTAGGTGCAAAGTTTTGGTTTGTTTTTTAAAACAATGGTGCTCTCTATCTCTGCTCTGGACCTACTGAATTTTCCTGATCATCATCAGGTGCTGTGGAAAGGCATCTGTTAGGGCAGTGTTTCTCAGCCTTTTTGGGGCCACGGCACACTTGTTCCGTGAAAAAAATCACGAGGCACACCACCATTAAAAAAGTTAAAAAATTTAACTCTGTGCCACCCTATATTATAATTATGACTGTAAGAAACACTTGCCAAATATTGCTTTCCGGCGGGTCAGTGATGTGCATTGGCGGCCGCCAGGCTCGTTTGCACTGAGCTTTGGGAAAGAGGAGGAGAAATATTGTTTTCCGGCGGGTTAGCGGTGTTTATTGGCGGCCGCCAGGCACGTGACAATGCAAATCGCCCTTCTCGGCGCCGCACGTCGGGGCACACCAGCCAGCGTCTCGCGGCACACTAGTGTGCCACGGAACAGTGGTTGAGAAACGCTGTGTTAGGGAACACTTCGATATGGCAATACATTCTGTTTGTAGACTTTTAAAAGACTTTACAGGTTTCCTTTTTTTTTAAAGACTTTATTGAAATTTCGCAGACCAGAAGCAACACATAAAACAATACAAAATTACAACGTTAATACAAATTACAACAATTGAAAAAGACTGAAGAACAAAGAGAGTACAGAAAAAAAAGGGGGGGAAAGGAAAAAAGAAAAAAGCTCACAATCAAAGTACGAAATATATCCAAAACCAGAAATAATTGTTACCCCCAACCCTCACTTTCCCTCCCCCCTCCCCGCCCGTCTACCCTTCCCTCTCTCACCTAATTCATCCATAATTCCTTGTTGTGCCTATTATTCCATAGTCATTGCTATTTGAATGTCATCCACTTTAATAAAGTAATCTTTTGGTCAAATCGTTTTGTTAGTGTTTATTATTAAGATTTATGTTCTTTTCTTCCTTTATATCATTATTAAGTAAGAAATGGGGTAGGAAGATGGGCCTAGTAGATACTTCTTATATTTAATTTTAATTTAATCCTCGGACTTCCTGCCTTTCCCCAATGCATTTATTCGTCTTAACCTTGAACGTACATAACACAATACCTTTATCTATCTCAGTTATCAAGTTCGTTCTTATTTCTTAGTGCACCAATATTTTGTTCTCAAAAATTTGTTTTTCTCCCTGCCCTTTTTGATTTTAATCCAATATTAATACAGGTGATATTCCTTTACAATATATATCTTATATTTTTCCCACTTTGCAGCAAAGTTTTGTTTTGATTTGCCTCGTATGTTGTTAGTCAGAATGGCCATCTCCGCCAGTTCTTGTAGTTTGCACTGCCATTCCCAAATTGTGGGGACATCTGTTTCTTTCCAACTCTTGGCGACCAGAATCCTGGCCGCTGCAGTTGTGTACAAAAATAATTCCTTTGTTGGATTTGGTATGTCTTTCCCTACTATGCTTAACAATAGCGTCTCTGGTCTTTTTTGAAATGTTATTCCTAACATTTTCTTTATTTCCTCATATATTAGTCCCCAGAATCTTTTTATTTTCTCACATGTCCACCACATGTGATATAGGTCGCCCCTACTCCCCCCGCACCTCCAGCACAGACTTGATAAGTTCTTATAAATCTTAGATAGTCTGGAGGGAGTAAGGTACCATCGGTGTTGCATCTTTAACATGTTTTCCTAATGGCGTAGCTCGCAGTAAAGTTTATTTCCACTTTCCAAAGATGTTCCCATTCTTCCATCAGGATGGGCCGACCAATATCCTGGGCCCATTTTATCATATTCACCTTGGTAGCTTCTTCCATTACTCCAATTTCTAGTAAAAGCCTATACATTTTTGATATTAATTTAACCTTATTGTTGATCAACTCACTTTCTAATCTTGATGGTTTTTCGTCAAATCCTATTTCTTTATCTTTTTTATATAAATCATATGTTTGATGATATTCTAACCACGTTGTAAAGTGAGTTTTCACTTCTTCATATTTTTTTATTTTCATTTGGCCCTCAGATACTGTCAATAGAGTATTGTATGTCGCCCAATCTCTTTTCATATTTCTCCTTTTTACCGCGAGCGCTTCTAAAGGGGATATCCATTTTGGTGTCTTAGGTTCCAAGAACCTCTTGTATTTTTCCCATACTTTGAATAGTGAATGTCTTATTATATGGTTTGTAAAGCCCCCATGAGATTGTTTTTTCCCATATACTAGGTAGGCGTGCCATCCAAAGCGGGTGTCATGCCCTTCCAAATCTAGTAGGGTCGAGTTGTCCAAGCGGAACCAATCCCTTAGCCAGGACATACAAGCAGCTTCATAATATGTTTTCAGGTCCGGCAGACCAAATCCACCTCTTTCCTTGATGTCTATTAATGGTGAAAATTAAAGGGAAAGATATAAAAAATAGAAGGTGGAGAATGGATGAAATAATATTAAATGATGAAGATTTTATAAAGAAAGTCAAAAAATTATTAAAGGAATTTTATGAGAAAAATATATCGGAGGAAGTAGAGCTAAAGACAACCTGGGATGCGAGTAAAGCCTTTATAAGGGGATTATATATACAGCAAAAAAGCAGAGTTAAAAAAGAAAGGGAACAAAATATGGAAAAATTACAAAGGGAAATTAATGAAAAGGAAAGGGAATTGGCAGATAGTCCAAAAAATGAGGATTTGAAAATGAGAGTGAAGGTATTACAAAAAGAATTATCTATATTGGTCGGACAAGAAATTGAGAATAAAATAAGATGGCTTAAACAAAAAACATTTGAATGGGGAGATAAAGTAGGAAAATTATTAGCATGGAAATTAAGGGAAAATCAAAAAGAGAGATTAATTACGGAAATAAGATACAAAGGGAAAAAATTGAGAAGGCAAGAGGAAATACAGAAATGTTTCAATCATTTTTATAAGAATTTATATGAGGAAAAGAAATTAGACAAGGGGAAATTAGAGGAATATTTTTCAAAAAGGAAGAAAGATAAAATATTAGAAGAGGAGAGAGAAATGTTAAATAAATCAGTGTCAAAACAAGAGATATATGAAGCCATAAACAAATTAAAATTGGGGAAGTCACCCGGAACAGACGGCTTGTCGAGTCGACACTATAAAGTATTTAGAGAAGAATTAGGAGAAATTTTACAAAAAGTGATGAATGATATCTTAGAGAAGGGAACCATACCTAAGTCATGGCAAGAAGGCTATATAGTACTAATACCGAAAGGAGAGCAAGAGGAAAGACAGGTAGGGGACTTTAGGCCAATTTCGTTACTTAATGTTGATTATAAAATATTTACGGATATTTTAGCGGCTAGATTGAAAAAAATATTAATTAGGATCATAGGGCAAGACCAACAAGGATTTTTACCGGGAAGAAAATTGGCAAAAAATGTGAGAGTGGTACTGGATCTATTGGAATATCTGGATTGGTTTCCGGGGAAGAGGGCAGCCTTTGTCTTTTTAGATATAGAAAAAGCCTTTGATTCTTTATCTTGGAAATTTATGAAAAGATCGTTAAAAGAAATTGGAATCGATGACAAATTTATGAGAGGAATTAATTCAATATATAATAACCAAACGGCTAAGTTGATTCTGAATGGAGAGGTATTAGAGGACTTTGCAATAAAGAGGGGAACAAGACAGGGCTGCCCTCTATCCCCGTTGTTATTTATAATATCAATAGAATTTTTAATAGTGGATATCAAAAAGGAGGAGGAAATTGAAGGAATCAGAGTGAAAGATAAAAATTTGAAGATAAAAGCCTTTGCGGATGATATGATTGTAATGTTAGAAGAGCCAGAGATTTCAATTAAAAAATTAGAGGAGATATTAAATTCTTTTGAAGAAATATCAGGATTAAAGATTAATGAAAAAAAGACAAAAATGATGCTGAAAAATGTGGGACAATTGGACAAAAGCAAATTGCAACAAATTTCAAATTGGGAAATTGTGAATAAATTTAAATATTTGGGTATTATAATTAGTATTAATAATATAGATTTATATGAGAATAATTATGGAAAATTATGGAGGGAGATAAAGAAAGATCTGGAGAGATGGAGGGGCTTAAACCTCTCTTTCTCAGGTAGGATAGCAACAATAAAGATGGCAATTTTACCAAAAATCTTATTTTTGTTTCAAATGTTACCTATATTGGGGGAAAGAAAGATTTTTGAAGAATGGAGGAGAGATTTAAGTAAATTTATATGGTTGGACAAGAAACCAAGGATCCAGTACAGACTACTTACGGATGTTAAAGATAGAGGGGGGTGGGGGGTCCCAGATTTGAGACTCTATTATGTATCGTCGTGTATGTGCTGGCTTAAAGATTGGCTAATATTAGAAGATGAAGAGTTATTAGAGGTGGAAGGATTTAGAAACGTTGGGGGATGGCATACATATTTATTAGAAACAGAGAAAGGGAAAAATAAACAATTCAGGGGCGTAGCCAGGATCAAAACTAGGGGGGGGGGGCAAGCCATGGTCGTTCAGGGGCGGTGCCCCAAAGTGGGAACGTGGGCGGGGCTACAGGGCCAGCTGGCCTGATGATATCGTGGCGGCGGCAGTGGCAGCGGCCACCTTGTGCTTCTGGGGCTGGCAGCATCGGCGGCTACCCTGCTTGGCTGGAGAGGACGGGAGGGTCGGGCAGGCGAGAGAGGGTGACAGGGCGGGCGAGGGCGAGGCAAGGCACGGCCGCAAACACGACGGCTCCAAGGCGTTGCTGCATATCAGCATAATATTTCAACCATGTTGTGGGTTCAAGCCCCACCTTAGGAAAAAATTCCTGCATTGCAGGGGGTTGGACTAGATGACCGTTGTGGTCCCTTCCGACTACAATTCTATGATTCTATTGATATATAGCCATAGCATATGCATCATTCTGCTTTCTTGAAATGTCCTACTCCTAGGCATAGCAGCCAACTCCTAGAGGCCTAGGTGCATCTCCCCCCCCCCAATTACTGGTAAATACAGTGGTACCTCGGGTTACGAACGCGATCCGTTCCGGGTCGCAGTTCGTAACCCGAAAAGTTCATAACCCGAAAAGGGCCCGAACCGCCGCTTTGCGCATGCGCAAAGCGCTATTTCCGCTATTTTTGCGCTTTGCGCATGCGCAAAGGCGTGCGGCGCTTCTGCGCACGCGCGCACGGCGAAAATACTTCCGGGTTTGCGAAGTTCGTAACCCGGGTTGTTCATAACCCGAGGTGTTCGCAACCCGAGGTACGACTGTACTGTATTTTAAAGAGTCACCCACCCCCATGTTAATGGGCTTTCTATGTGGGGCTTTTCTGCCCCCCCCCCGTATTTTATTAAGGATGGAAGAGGGAAGGAAGGAAGAAATAGAGAGAGGGATAACTCATATTTGTGGGTGCCTCTGGGTGATGCTGTGATGCTGGAACTCTGCAGTAAGAGGACGGGAGGGTCGGGCAGGCGAGAGGGGGTGGCAGGGCAGGTGAGGGCGAGGGAAGGCATGGCCGCAGTCACGACAGCTCCGAGGTGTTGCTGCATATCAGCATAATATTTCAACCATGTCGTGGGTTCAAGCCCCACCTTGGGAAAAAGATCCTGCATTGCAGGGGGTTGGACTAGAGGACCCTTGTGGTCCCTTCCGACTACAATTCCATGATTCTATTGATATATTACCATAGCATATGCATCAATCTGCTTTCTTGAATTGTCCTAGGCATAGCAGCCAACTCCTAGAGGCCTAGGTGCCCCCCCCCAATTACTGGTAAATACTGTATTTTAAAGAGTCACCCCCCCATGTTGATGGGCTTTCTATGTGGGGCTTATCTGCCCCCCCCGTATTTTATTAAGGACGGAAGAGGGAGGGAAGGAAGGAAGAAATAGAGAGAGGGATAACTCACATTTGTGGGTGCCTCTGGGTGACGCTGTGATGCTGGAACTCTGCAGCAAGAGGAAGATACTGGTACGCCTGTACAGGAGCCTTGCAAGCAGCTTTCTCTCTGCTTGATTTACAGCAGGCACGTCCAACAGGTAGACTGTGATCTACCAGTAGATCACTGGATGTCTGTGGTAGATCACTGCTAGATCACTGGCACCCCTAAAAAAAGCTCACCCAAAATTTCCCTCCTCCCTAAAAAAAGCTGAACTATGACCTGAAACCCTAAACAAAAATGGGCCTCCCTTCCTCCTAAAAGAAGCTCAACAAGTTTGACCTAAACTCAAAAAAACAGGGCTTCCCTTCCTTAAAAAAACTCAACAGCTTTGACCTGAACCCCCCAAAAGGGGGTAGATCACTCCCAGTTTTTAACTCTGTGAGTAGATCAGAGTCTCTTGGGAGGTGGCCACCCCTGATTTACAGTATACAGATGCAGGAGGAGGGGCAGACTGGAACACCTCTGCTTTTTATAAACATCACTGTGTCTATCAAAAGCTACAGCCCCCCCCTTTCTTATTCATTTCCTTTTAGCCTTGCAGAGCCACCTTAGTCAATGCACCCTCATTAAATCGCCAATAGAACTCTTAATGCGATCCCTGAATGCTCATTAACAACTACCACTGAAGAACAATAGGGTGAATTGGTCAGCTATCAAACCTTGCCTGAAGGGATTTTCTGCTCCATGGTCTTAACTGCTTAAGTACCGGTAGCCACTTTGCTTTATTTATTTGATGTGTTTTTGTTACAGCTGTGTTCCCGCCCCCCCCCCCCCCAGCAAGTGGAGAGCTGCTCTCGCTAAAGCAAAGCCCTTTCCACTTCAGTTTTTGGAGGGGAAAAGTGCTGGTTATGGTCTGTAAAATACAATAATTTTTTGCTTCTAGGGGGGGGGCAGCTGCCCCCTCCTGCCCCCCCTGCCTACGCCCATGAAACAATTTAGTAATCATGTGATTAAAAAATCAATATTTAAGATTTGGAAAGAATTCAAAAACCTAATGGAACCGAAGATACCATGGTGGGCCTCGCCTTTCGAGATGACAGCCCTAGGGAGAAGGTGGAAAAAAGGAAGATGGTTGACGTATCAAGAGGTTTTGGTGAGTGAAGAGGGACAATGGAAACTAAAACCATATGAAGAGATTAAGCAGTACTGCAACAGTTGGTTGCAGTACATACAGATTCAAAGCCTTTTTCAGGAACATAAAAAAATAGGATTCACAATTGGAAAGTCAAAATTACAAGAATTATTAATAGAAAATAAGGAAAAGCCATTATCAAAAATATATAAATTCTTGTTAGAATGGGAATTAAAAGATGAAGTAGTTAAGGAGGTAATGATAAAGTGGGCACAAGATCTAGGGAGGCCGATCTATGCAGCACAATGGGAGAGTATATGGAAGGTTTCAATGCGATTCACGGCAAATACGAATATAAAAGAAAACATCCTAAAACTTATCTATAGATGGCATTTGACCCCCAGTAAATTAGCCAAAATATATAGGAATGATTTAGATAATTGTTGGAAATGTGGCGAGAAAGGAGGAAATTTTTTTCATTGTTGGTGGGCCTGTGGAAAAATATATAAATGGTGGGACGAAATCTATGAAAAAATGAAAAAAATGCTGAGGTTGACTTTTAGAAAAAAACCAGAGTATTTATTATTAAGCATTATCCCAGAAAACATTCCTGAGAATAAAAGAAATATCTTTTTGTATGCGAGTGTGGCAGCGAGATTAGTGATAGCTAGGAAATGGAGGAAAGAAGATCTACCCACAATCCAAGAATGGCAATTAAAATTGATTGAATTTATGAACCTAGAGAGAATGACGGCAGCAATTCGAAACACTTCTAAACAGAAATCTAAATTGGAATGGGGAGTGGTAGAGGAATATTTTAAAAGAATTGGTGTCAAAACAGAGTTGATGATCTGTTTAAACTAGATAGTCATGAGGAAAATTAGAATTTGGAAAATAACAGTATGATAAAATAAAAATTAATCGAAATTAAGATAGATATGACAAATGAAGTAACGCAATTTTTAAAATATATTTAGAAGGTAAGCGGTGGGAAATGACTCGGAAGGTAACTCTTTTATCCTTCCTTTTTTTTCTTTCTTTTCTGTTTGTTTTTCTTTGATTGGGAACAAGTGTATGACTGTATGATAGTGTATGATTTTTTGATTTTAAATTGTTATGTTTTTTGAAACTTAATAAAGATGAATTTAAAAAAAAAAGACTTTATGTTTTATTCTGGGTCTCTTTCCAGCCCATACGAATTTTGATATTTCTTTTTGCCATTTTTCTATACAATCCAATTTTCTTATAATAGGTATCGTTTGGAATAGAAAGAGAAGCCTAGGTAAAAAGCGACGGTAAGACTTTACAGGTTTCCTTTCTCTGGACCCCCACTGGTTTGTGAGAAAATGGGGGGAGGGTGGGGAAGGTTTAAGGTAGGCTAATGAATTTGTGGGTGCTTCCTTTTGACACCATCAACTATAACATCCTTCTGGACCATCTAGAGCAGGCACCCCCAAACCTCAGCCCTCCAGATGTTTTGGACTACAATTCCCATCTTCCCCGACCACTGGTCCTGTTAGCTAGGGATCATGGGAGTTGTAGGCCAAAACATCTGGAGGGCCACAGTTTGGGGATGCCTGATCTAGAGGGGCTGAGAGCTGGGGGCACTGTTATACAGTGGTTCCGCTCCTTCCTCATGGGCCACGTTCAGAAAGTGGTGGTGGGGAATGAGTGTTCAGACCCCTGGGCTCTCACTTGTAGGGTGTTCTGTCCTCTCCCCCATGCTTTTCAACATCTACATGCAGCCACTGGGAGAGAACATCAGGAGGTTTGGGCTGGGTATTCAGCAGTATGCTGATAATACCCAGCTCTACCCCTCTTTCAAATCAGAACCAGTGAAGGCGGCAAAGGTCCTGTGTGAGTGTCTGGAGGCAGTTGGAGGATGGATGGTGGCTAACAGATTGAGGTTGAATCCTGACAAGACAGAAGTACTGCTTGTGGGGGACAGGAGGCGGGCAGGTGTGGAGGACTCCCTGGTCCTGAATGGGGTAACTGTGCCCCTGAAGGACCAGGTGCGCAGCCTGGGAGTCATTCTGGACTCACAGCTGTCCATGGAGGCACAGGTCAATTCTGTGTCCAGGGCAGCTGTCTATCAGCTCAATCTGGTACGCAGGCTGAGACCCTACCTGCCGGCGGACTGTCTCGCCAGAGTGGTGCATGCTCTGGTTATCTCCCGCTTGGACTACTGCAATGCACTCTATGTGGGGCTACCTTTGAAGGTGACCCAGAAACTACAACTAATCCAGAATGCGGCAGCTAAACTGGTGACTGGGAGCGGCCGCCAAGACCACATAACACCAGTCTTGAAAGACCTACATTGGCTTCCAGTACGTTTCCGAGCACAATTCAAAGTGTTGGTCCTGACCTTTAAAGCCCTAAACGGCCTCTGTCCTGTATACCTGAAGGAGCGTCTCCACCCCCATCATTCAGCCCGGACACTGAGGTCCAGTACCGAGGGCCTTCTGGCGGTTCCCTCATTGCAAGAAGTGAGGTTACAGGGAACCAGGCAGAGTGCCTTCTCGGTAGTGGCACCTGCCCTGTGGAATACCCTCCCACAAGATGTCAAAGAGAAAAACAACTGCCAGACTTTTAGAAGACAACTGAAGACAGCCCTGTTTAGGGAAGCTTTTAATGTTTAATAGAATATTTTATTTTAATATTTTGCTGGAAGCCGCCCAGACTGGCCAGGGTATAAATAATAAATTATTATTATTATTATTATTATTATTATTATTATTATTATTATTATTATTATTATTCCTAATTGGCATGGGCTTTTGTAGCACTGAAGTGGCAATCCTATATAAGTTTACTTGGGAGACAGCCCTATGGGCCCGGTGAGTAAACATGCATAGGCTTGCTCTGCGAGAATCAAGTACCACCGTTGTAACACAAGCTACAAGACAACCTTGCCAATAAGCAACAAAAGTTAATAACCTGCGCTTAATATGTTTATTATTCTCTTTTATTTTTACTTGGCTTTTCTCAAAAGGCTGTTGAAATTGTTTGACTTTGTGGTGACACATATTACCTGCAATTTAGATTGATGCTTGCATTTTTTTTATAATAATATTTTATTAATTTTCCAGAAAAAAGGTATACAAAACACTAAAGACAAAAAATAAGAAAAAGGAAAAAGGACAAAAACAAATACATATAAGGCATTAAATCTTATCTCACCTCACAGTGTATATTGGGACCTCCTCGGGTTCCCCTCCCTGTGGTTCTTAGATACATTTATAATTAGCAAATTCTATATCAGATTATTCACCTTGTAAAAACTTCTTCTTTCCCTCTAAAATATCATGTTCACATATTCCACAGTTTATTTACAACTTAATTTCTAATCTAAAGAATTACTTTAGCGTATTTATTTAAATACAGTTTAAAATCTTTCCATTCTTCCTCCATCGCTTCCTCTCCCTGGTTGCGGATTCTTCCGGTCATCTCTGCCAGCTCCATGAATTCGATCATCTTCATCTGCCAGTCATCAATCGTTGGTAATGATTGTAGTTTCCAGTTCTTAGCAATCAGTAGTCTAGCAGCCGTTGTAGCATACAGAAAGAAAGATACCTTTTTCTTTGGGATCTCCTTCCCGACTATGCCCAGTAGAAATGCTTCTGGTTTCTTAACAAATGTGTTTTTCAACACTTTCTTGAGTTCATTATAAATCTTATTCCAGAAGTCACTTACTATTGGACAAGTCCACCACATATGGTAGAAAGAGCCTTCTTCTTTTTTACATCTCCAACATTTGTTATCATTGTTATGATATATCTTTGCTAATTTTACTGGTGTAAGATACCATCTATACATCATTTTCATTAAGTTTTCTCTTAATAGGCTACACGCAGTAAACTTAATATTCTCTTTCCACAATTTCCCCCATTCTTCAATCATGATATTATGACCAACATCTTTTGCCCACAAAATCATAACATTTTTTGTTTGTTCATCTTTCGTATGCCACTCAAGCAGCAATTTATACATTCTGGAAAGTATTTTCGTCTTGGGTTCTAACAATTCTGTTTCCACCTTTGACTTCTCTGTTTGAAAACCAACTAGTCTATCCATTTTAAACACTTCATTTATCTGATGGTATTGGAGCCAATCATCTAGTTTACTTTTCAACTCCTCATAGGTTTTTAACTTAAATTGGTCTCCTTCCTCAATCAACAAATCTCTATATTTCAGCCAACTGGTCTCCGTATTTATCCTTTTACGAGCCTTGGCCTCTAGAGGTGAAATCCAGTTAGGTGTTTTCCTTTCTAGCAGATCTTTATATCTGGACCAGACTTTATACGATGATTTTCTGATTATATAGCTTTTAAAGCCTCTGTGGGTCTTTACTTTATCATACCAGATATATGCATGCCAACCGTAAACATTGTCATAACCTTCTAAATCCAGAATATCTGTGTTTTCTAACAAAAACCAGTCTTTCAACCAGCAAAAGGCCGCTGCTTCATAGTAAATTTTCAGATCAGGCAGGGAGAAGCCTCCTCTTTGTTTATCATCTGTTAATATCTTATATTTAATTCTTGGTTTCTTCCCTTGCCATATAAATTTAGAAAGCACCTTTTGCCATTCTTTAAAACAATCCAACTTTTCAATTATTGGCAATGATTGAAACAAAAACAACATCTTTGGCAAGACATTCATCTTAACAGTAGCTATACGGCCCAACAGAGACAATTTCAATTTGGTCCAGGTTTCTAAATCATTCTTAACTTCATTCCATAATTTAACATAATTATCTTTAAACAAATTCAAATTCTTAGAAGTCATATTAACACCAAGGTACTTCACTTTCTTAACAAAAGATAAACCAGTTGCTTCTTGTAATTTCTCTCTTTCTTCAATATTCAGATTTTTGTCTAATACTTTGGTTTTTGATTTATTTAATTTAAAACCTGCTACCCTTCCGAACTGTTGAATTACTTCCAGAGCCCTTTGAACACTGGACTCTGGATCTTGCAAAGCCAAAACAAGATCGTCTGCAAAGGCTTTAAGTTTGTATTGTTTATTCCCTACAGTCACACCCTTTATTTCCTGGTCTTTCCTAATCCTATCGAGTAGGACTTCCAGAACCGATATAAAAAGTAAGGGGGAGAGAGGACACCCTTGTCTTGTACCTTTCTCTATTCTAATTTCTTCTGAAACCATATTATTAACAATTATCTTAGCTTTTTGTTCGGAATAGATCGCATTCACTCCATTCAAAATATTTTGGCCCACTCCCATTTTTTCTAAATTTCTTTTTAAAAATAGCCAATAAATATTATCAAAGGCTTTCTCTGCATCTATAAACATCAAAATGGCTTTTTTATTTATTTTTTGCTCCAGCATTTCCAAAATGTCTACGACGTTCCTAATATTGTCCTTCATATGTCTCCCCGGGAGGAAACCAGCTTGGTCGTGATGGATAAAGTCTTTTAAAATCTTTTTCAGTCTGGAAGCTAAAATATTGGCAAATATTTTATAATCCACATTGAGTAAGGAGATTGGGCGATAATTCTTCACTTGTGTTCTATCCGTATCCGGTTTCGGTATCAGCGTGATGTAGGCCTCTTTCCAAGACTCAGGTGCCTCTCCTCCATTCAGAATTTCATTACACAAATCTTTCAATGGTTGGACTAACCAGTCCTTCATTGTCCTATAATATGTAGCAGTAAGTCCATCCGGTCCTGGGGTCTTACCCAGTTGCATTTGTTGTATTGCATATTCCACCTCTTGTATTGAAATCTGTTGTGACAGTAGAGATTTCTTTTCTTCCGGTATTTTATGCAATCCATGTTTATCCAAGAACTGCTCGACCTCATCTTTGTCTTGTTTTTCTTGTTTATATAATTGTTTGAAATATTTTTGAAAGCATTTTCGAATCTCTGTCGGGTGCTCCAGATGTTTTCCTTCTTGGACAAGGTTTGTAATGGTATTCAATTTCTGCCTCCTTTTCAATTGCCATGCCAGCAATTTTCCACATTTATTTGCCGATTCAAATGATTTTTGTTTCATCCATTTAATTTTTGATTCAATTTCTTGGTTCATCAATTGGGAGAATTGAATTTCCAATGCCTTGATTTCTTTTTGGATTTGTAAGTTTTTTGGATTTCCTCTTAATTTCTTTTCCTTTTCTTTCATTTGGTTTAAAATCTTTTCTTTTCTTGCATTGCTTTCTTTTTTTCTAATTGCATTTTGTTGAATCAAAAATCCTCCCATCACAGCTTTACTGGCGTCCCAAACTGTTTTTTTGCCTGTTGTAGTCCTCAAATTTATTTCAAAATAATCTTTCAATGTTTTTTGGGCTTTCTCCACTATTTTTTCATTTCTTAATAAAGCATCATTCATTCTCCATCTGAAAGTCCCCTGTAGAGATGTTTTTAGATCCAATAATACAGCATTGTGGTCAGAGCAGGTTCTTGGACATATTTCAACATTATTTATCCTTGGTCCCAACTCTCTTGTAATTCAAATATAGTCTAGACGACTCCAGGATTCTTTAGAATTTGAGAAAAAAGTTTGGTCTTTTTCCAATGGATTTGTCAGGAGTATGGGCAGGAGTCAGGCTCTGGGGCCTGTAGTGCTTTGCAGGACTGGGGCATGCCTCAACTTGTGCTGGAGAAGCAAGGCGTGGCCACACAGGTGAAGTCCTCAGCTTGTGCTGGAGAGGCAAGGAGTAATCACCCAGGTGAGGCCACTTGAGATCTCACTGCACCTGGTGGCAGGAGCTGGGAGGGATAAAAGCCCAGCATTTCCCTTCAGCTCTTTGCCACAGCAACGCTATCCCTGCCTGGTTGCATCTGGCCTCCTGTTCCTTGGACCCTTGCCTTGTTGCTGCCGTGCTTCTTGGACCCCTGCCTCGCCTTCGCCTTGCTCCTGCCCCGTGGACCTTCGCCTTGCTTCTTGTTCCTGGATCCTTCGCCTTGCTCCTTGCTCCTTGGACCTTTGCTTCGCCTTCGCCTTGCTCTTGCCCCGTGGATCTTTGCCTTGCTTCTTGTTCCTGGACCCTCGCTTTGCCTTCGCCTTGCTTCGTGCCCCGTGGACCTTCGCCTCTGCCTTCGACCCTGCTTCTTCACCACCATCTTGCCTCTGGTCCTGACGCCCGCCGACCGGACCGTGACAGTTTGCTGTGGCCAAACCTCGTCCCGGCCAGGGTGCAAGATGGACGGAGCCCGGCCTATGGACCTCACCGCTGTGCTGCAGAGCCTCCACACACAGGTAGCTACACTTCAGGGGGAGGTGCAAGGACTTCGAGCGACCCTTGCTGCAGCCCCAGCCCGACGGGCTCCCCCCGTCCCATCGCCAGAGAGGTTCGGGGGAGAGCGTGGCGCCCTGCGGGGTTTTGTAAATCAGTGCCGGTTGTTGTTCGCCACCTGTGCTGCGGACTTTCCAACCCAACGGAGCCAGGTGTGCTTTATGGTGGGTCTGCTCACGGGCCCGGCCCTTGCTTGGGTTACACCATACCTTGAGGCCGATGACCCTCTGCTGGGGCATTTGGACAATTTCATTGCCGCCCTGGAGGGCATGTTCGGGGAGTCGGATCGTGCTCAGACAGCTGAGATGGCCCTGCAGAAACTCCGGCAGGGGGCCCGCCCGGTGGCTGAATATGCCGCCGAGTTCCAGCGCTGGGCTGCGGACACTCAGTGGAATGAGGCAGCCCGTCGGTTCTATTTTCATCAGGGACTTCATCCCCGCATCAAAGACGGGTGACCTCCCCGGCAGCCCTGGCAGACTTTATCACGTTGTGTATTAATATTGACACCCGCCTTTCTGAAAGGGATTCTGAATGCAGGTCCAGGGACCCTCCGGGGGCTAGCGCTGCAGGGGGGTTGGAAGAGGAGCCCATGCAAGTAGGCGCAGCCCGCTGTTCCCTCTCTAGTCAAGAGAAGAGTCGGAGGCGGACCCTTGGACTATGCTTGTATTGTGGGGAAAGGGGCCATTTCGCAGCAGAATGCCCGGCGAAGAGGTCCACGCCGAGAAAACGCCAGGCCCCGGCTGAACTAGGAGGGGTTCAGCCAGGACCCAGCCTTCGCGCACCCCACTTCCTGCTCCCTGTTTGCTTCCTCCTTCCCCAGGGAGGCACGCTGACCCTGGAGGCGATGATTGACTCTGGAGCCTCTGGCGTTTTCATGGACATAAATTTTGCCAAAAAATACCAAGTACCGTCAGTGGCGAAAGCCTCGCCGTTTCCAGTGGTTGGGTTGGATGGAACTCCCCTCGCTTCCGGCCCCGTTACCCATGAGACCTGCCCGCTGGCCATGTTAGTGGCACCCCGACATCAGGAACTATTAGTCTTTGACCTGATCCAGACGCCTAATTTCCCGGTGGTCCTGGGTAGTCCCTGGTTGATCCAGCATGACCCCGCCATTTCATGGGCACAGCGGACACTGTCTTTTTCATCATCCTTCTGCCAGGATGTCTGCGCTCAACCCCCAGTGTTACCTCCATTGCCACCAGCGCCGGGGACGCCTCACCAGCCGGCCTTTAGTTCTTCCACCTTACAGGGGACTGCCCCTGACGGAATAGCATCTCTGGATGTCCGGATACTCCCGGAGCACTACCGGGACTTGGTGGACGTGTTTAAGAAGAAAGGGGCCGAGACTTTGCCCCCCCATCGGACTTATGATTGCCCCATTGATCTGCAGCTGGGAGCAGAGATACCCTTTGGCTGCATTCATGCCTTGTCGGCCCCTGAACTTGGGGCCCTCCGAGGGTGCCACCCACGCAATCATCCCTGCACCCCCGCGGCTTCTCTCGTGCCTTCCGCCAATGATCGGGTCTCCCACATCCAGGAGACACAAGCCGACCTGGCACAGCACCTAGAGAGGGCCAAAGCGGACTATAAGGTGCAAGCGGATCGACGGCGGTGGCACGGAACTGCGTTCCAGGTTGAGGATAAGGTTCGGCTGTCCCTGGAACGTCACTGCACCGGACGTCGCCCCCTGAACTTGTCGGCTCCTGAACTTGGGGCCCTCCAAGAGTACCACCCACGCAATCATCCCTGCACCCCCGCGGCTTCTCACGTGCCTTCCGCCAATGATCGGGTCTCCCACATCCAGGAGACACAAGCCGACCTGGTACAGCACCCAGAGAGGGCCGAAGCGGACTGTAAGGCGCAAGTAGATCGACAGCGGTGGCAAGGGCCTGCGTTCCAGGTTGGGGATAAGGTTCAGTTGTCCCTGGAACGATCTTGGGAACCAGCTGACTTCGTGCACGCGCCCGCCAAGGTTCGGGCCTTCCATCGGAAGTTTCCAGATAAGCCTGGTCCATGACCGGGGGTGGAACCCCGTTTCCCTATGGGGGGGAGTACTGTCAGGAGTATGGACAGGAGTCAGGCTCTGGGGCCTGTAGTGCTTTATAGGACTGGGGCATGCCTCAACTTGTGCTGGAGAAGCAAGGCGTGGCCACACAGGTGAAGTCCTCAGCTTGTGCTGGAGAGGCAAGGAGTAATCACCCAGGTGAGGCCACTTGAGATCTCACTGCACCTGGTGGCAGGAGCTGGGAGGGATAAAAGCCCAGCATTTCCCTTCAGCTCTTTGCCACAGCAACGCTATCCCTGCCTGGTTGCATCTGGCCTCCTGTTCCTTGGACCCTTGCCTTGTTGCTGCCGTGCTTCTTGGACCCCTGCCTTGCCTTCGCCTTGCTCTTGCCCCGTGGATCTTTGCCTTGCTTCTTGTTCCTGGACCCTCGCTTTGCCTTCGCCTTGCTTCGTGCCCCGTAGACCTTCGCCTCTGCCTTCGACCCTGCTTCTTCACCACCATCTTGCCTCTGGTCCTGACGCCCGCCGACCGGACCGTGACAGGATTTTTCAATCTCCAAGTGTCGATCAAGTCAAAATTCTCAGTCAGGTCGAAGAAAGACTTTGGTAGTCTTCCTTCGTTGGTACATATCTGTCTTTGTGATCTGTCCATTAGTGTAGAGACCACTCCATTCAATTCTCCCAACAAGCATAATTTATAATCCAAATAGTCCAAGAGTTTTTCATGGAACTTTTTGAAAAAATCTGACTTTCCTGCATTTGGTGCATAAATTCCCAGAATTAGGATTTTTACGCCTTGCGATGTTATTTCAACTGCAACATATCTTCCTTCTTCATCTTTAAATATTAATTTCGGGCTTAATTTCTCTTTAACATAGAGCACCACTCCCCGCTTCTTGACTTCATCTCAAGAAATGAATTATTCACCCAATTTTTTATTTTGCAGAATTCTTCGATGGGCTCTTGTGACAAGTGTTTCCTGGAGGCATATTATGTCTAGTCTTTGTTTTGCTAGAATATGGTAAACCTGATTCCTTTTCCGTTTCGAGTTCAATCCATTCAAATTCCATGACAAAATCCTCAATGACATCTTAAGTTGCAGCGGTAGCACCTGCTCCTAAGAAAGAATCGGAGTCTAACTCAATTGGAGCGCTTAGTTGTCCTGGAGTTGAAGTTAGGAGTCCTGATCGTAGTAACTCTCTCTCGTATTTCTGAAGAAACTCCTTCTTCTGCTCCACTGACTTGATCTTAAATTTCTTCTGTTGGAATTGAAAATTTAAGCCCTCCGGAAATTCCCACTTGTGGTTGATTCCTTGCCTTTTCAAGATGGTTACCAGGTCAGAATATTGGGATCTCAGGTCCAGAATTTTTTTTGGCAAATCTTTAAAGAGGATGATCTGTGTTCCTTGAACCTTTAAAGTCTTCTCATAGTGTAGGCCCAGGATTCTATCTCTTTGTTCTTTGGTTTGGAACGATATCATACAATCACTGACGAAATTTTTGTCTTTCTTCGGTCTTGCTCCAAACCTAAATGCTTTGGTAATCTGTGCTTCCAGTTCTTCCTTCGATAGATCCCAGGCTTTCACGAATTCTCCCATTATTGTCTGCTTCAGGTCACCCTTCTCTATGGGGGGGAATGCTCTGATCCTGAGATTTCCTTCTCTTTGTCGCATCTGGACAAAAGCCAGAGCAACCTGCGTCTGGTAGGCTTGCTTCTCCAAGTCGGGAACCCGTTCCTCCTCCAGTTGTACCACTCTTTGCTCCACTCCAGTCACTTGAGCTTTCACCTGTGAAATATCTTTAGAGATAGCTCCTAATTCTTCCCTGAGTTGCTTCAGTTCTTGTGTGGTGCGTTGCTGTTCTTTCACGCTACGATCTAGAGCACTTAAGACTTGTTCCTCAAAAGAGGCAGAAATGGATGGTTTTTTCTTTCCTTTGCCAGTCTCTGTCATATTTAAACTCAGTTCACTAGCAAGACAAGCAATTCAATAGGAAACTCCACTCAGTGGCTGGCTCAGTTCAATAACAAAAGACTGTTCTCAGCCTGTAGCCCAGATGTCCTTTTATCAGAAGAAAGCAGTAAACAGGCAGTCTTTCTATTGTTGAGCTAAAGCTTCAAGGTCAGTGCTTATCTGGAGTTTCTCAGTGCCAGCCAGCTTGAAACACAGTCACCATGAGCTGGTCTGGATACTAAAGCTGAAACAGTTTAAAGTGAGGAAACAATATTGCCTTAAATCCCTTTACACTTTAAGGATAGAAAGGTTGCAGTTCCAGTTAAAAAGAGTCTTTTAATCCATTGACGGAAGGTTGCAGGCAGATCAAAGCCTGTCAAAGGGTGAACAGAAGTTAATAAGCAAATTTCTTCTGTGACGTCACAATAGGAATCTGGCTAACGTGAGCGGAGTCCCGCTCCCCAGTTCAAGCAAGCGATTTTTTTTCATACAAAGTCTTTAAAGTCTCAGTTCACAGGGTTGTTTAAGAGCCCTGCTCTCTTTTAAATGATACAAAGTCCAAGAAATAAAGGCTACAGAGTTTCTAAGTTCAGTTCACTGCGGAGACTGCCTTTTGCTTCCGATCTGCCGCAGGGGGGGGGGGGAGACCCGACCTCTGTACTTAAGGGCTCTCCCGTTGGCCAATTTAGTCCAAATTCCCGATTTTTAAAGCTGTTTTAAAGCTGTTACTCACTGTGGCCAAATGGTTCCAGATTTAAATTTTTTCGAAGAAAGCTGGTTGCTGAAGTGGCAATCCTATATAAGTTTACTTGGGAGACAGCCCTATGGGCCCGGTGAGTAAACATGCATAGGCTTGCTCTGTGAGGATCAAGTACCACCGTTGTAACACAAGCTACAAGACAACCTTGCCAATAAGCAACAAAAGTTAATAACCTGCGCTTAATATGTTTATTATTCTCTTTTATTTTTACTTGGCTTTTCTCAAGAGGCTGTTGAAATTGTTTGACTTTGTGGTGACACATATTACCTGCAATTTAGATTGATGCTTGCATTTTTATTCCACTTGATTTAAAAAAATGTTGTTTTGATTTTGTCCTGTTGCTTGTTAGTTTTCTGCCTTGGGTGTCATGGGACTAGGGCACCATACAGAGATTTCAATCTGGTAAGGTAAAGGTAAAGATACCCCTGACCATTAGGTCTAGTCGCAAATGACTCTGGGGTTGCGGCGCTCATCTCGCTCTATAGGCTGAGGGAGCTGGCGTTTGTCCGCAGACAGCTTCCAGGTCATGTGGCCAGCATGACTAAGCCGCTTCTGGTGAACCAGAGCAGTGCACAGAAACGCCATTTACCTTCCCGCCGGAGTGGTACCTATTTATCTATTTGCACTTTGACGTGCTTTCGAACTGCTAGGTTGGCAGGAGCTGGGACCGAGCAACGTGAGCTCACCCCGTCACGGGGATTCGAACCGCTGACCTTCTGATTGGCAAGCCCTAGGCTTAGTGTTTTAGACCACAGCGCCACCCGCGTCTCCTTCAATCTGGTAGAAACACATTCAATTTCCCCAAATACACAAAGATCTATCGCAAATTTGTGGGGGGGTCTCCCTAAAAAGGGCTCATTGGCCAGGAGCACCCCCCCCCAAAAAACATGTGCTTCTTAGGTGACCAAATTCCTCTTAAAAATCTGAAACACTGAAAAAGAACATCAGACATGTCATGTGCCCAACCCTCTGGCTGGTAAAAGCAGTACTTGGACATGAAAACTCATTGATATCCAGGTGTATTCAACCCTGGCTCCACCTGGAGGACTAGTAGCTTAGATGAGTTTCAAGCATCTGCTGCCCCAGAATTCCATGCAAATCCAAACCAAGCATTTAATGTGAACATGGTGAATGCCCCCCCCTTACAAAACCCTTCACTAAGTAAAAAGCTGAAGATTCTAGTCTGCAAGAGCCTCTTGGGATTAGCAAAGCAACTTTCTCTCTGCATTCAAAGCCTGTTGGTGCTTCCAACCTTTCTCTGTGGATCCGTCTTTCCTGTCCTCTCTTCACTCTTAACTTCTCCCATTGCTAACTGCATTCAGTTTCAAGCAGATGTTGTAGGTTAACATGTGTCTGTATTTTTTGGAAGTCAAAGTCATGCATTTAAAAAGATCTGTTTCATGCAAACTCTCAGCGACCTTGGGGGGGGAGTATAGATTTCTTTTTTTCTTCAAGAGGGGAGTGGGAATCTAAAGCTTCTCCACTTGAAAGGGGCGACCTGGGCCTTTGGCTGATTCATCTGCCTCTCTCTCTCTCTAGCACTGTCATTAAAGAGTCATTCCTTGCTTTTAAGTGTGTGTTTCCGAGGGAGGGGCAGAATTCAAATTTCATTTCAATATATGGAGAAGATGCCTCTTCTCTTCTCTAAAGTGCAGGGTGTCTGAATTTCTGATAACTCCTCATGGAGCAGGATTCAGGAGGCATCTGCTGCTTTTGAAAAAGATCACATTGAATGGGAGGTGTAGACGTGCTCCTTTAGCAAAGCAGGTGTGGAGGTGAAGGGATTAACCTTGCCAGGTTCAAAAGCAGAGACGCCCCTAGAAGATGGAGAGACCTTGGCAGCAAGCTGCTCTCAGCCTGCGGAAAGGGAGAGGGGGCAACTCAAATATTAGGGCTCCTCCTGGATTTTGGAGCCTCAGATTGCAAACCATCCTGTTTCTAAACTGGAATGGAGAAACCCACCATTAAGAATCCTAGAATTGTCTGTCCACCTGCAATTCCCAGCAACTTGTATTCAGAGGCAGGTGTGTGTGTGTGTGTGTGTGTGTGTGTGTGTGTGTGTGTGTGTGTCCATGTCCGTCTGTCTGTCTGTCTGTCTCTCTCTCTCTCTCTCTCTCTCTCTCTCTCTCTCTCTCTCTCGTGTGTGTGTGTGTGTGTGTGTGTGTGTGTGTGTAAACAAATATAGGATTATGATTGTGGATATTCCATCATGGCATAGCGAAATAACTCAGATTCCCTCTCTGTCTTTTGCCTTTCAAGCGGTGACCGTGATTCAGTGGAGAGTGGGTGGCTCTTTTTGGAGGGTTTAGAAAACTTTTATTTATGCTTGCTGTTTGCACATTATGCCACCTTCCCTCCAAGGAAGCTCAAATGAGCATGCACGGCCTCCTCTCCCCATTAATATCTTCACAACAACCCTGCAAGGTAGGTAAAGCTAAGAGAGAATATAACTGGATCAATATTTCCCAGTGCGCTTAATAGTTGAGCAAAGGTTTGGATCAGGGATAGGCCCCCTCCATATGCAGTTGGACTCACAGCGCCTGTGAACTCCCTCCCACAGGAGGCAGAAATGGCCACCAGCTTGGAGGGCTTTAGAAGACGATCAGGCAAATACATGGGGGGGGGGGTAATCAAAGGCTACTGGCCATGATGGCTCTGCTGTGCCTCCACAGTCGGAGGCAGAAAATGCTTTGAATACAAATACGCTGGCATCATCCAGCAGGCTCTGCTTATGGTCTCATGACTCCAGCTGCCACCAGCTGCCAGAGACTGTGTGAGTTGAGGGTCCACCCAGGTGGTGGTGAGATTACCTAGTCATGTTTGGCCATCACTGACCTAGTGGGATGCTATGGGGCCCAGGGGCTACTGAAGGTGAAAAAGACTCCGAAAGGTGGTATCACTGGATCCAGCTCATCAATTTTGTTGAAATTGTTAAACTACATAGTTTTAAGTGGATCTTGAAGAAAATGTGCAATTAATTGTTTTGAATTTTTTCAGCCTGAGTAAGTCTTGCAACTGGGACGCGGGTGGCGCTGTGGGTTAAACCACAGAGCCTAGGGCAGTGATGGGCAACCTCTTGAGCTTGGTGTGTCAAAATTCGCCCCAAAACAGAGCATAACTCGGGTGGTGTGTCACTTCGAGAAAAAAACCATAATTTCACAATATTTATAGTTTAAATAACAAAAAATGTATAATTGTAATATATAACTGTATTTAATAAACAAAAAACTAATTATTTAACCAAACCAAAAACCCCTTATTTATCACAAAGTGCCCAGAGTTGAGCTTTTTGGGGGCAGCTGCTGACCAAAGTTTTGGAGGTTTTTTTGGGGGGGTGCAAAAGTTGCTTTGTTTTTTTGGGGGGGGTAGCCCAAAGCTGCTGCGCTTTTGGGGGGGGAGAACAGAAATAAATGATGAATAATACCTTCGCTGGAACTAACACGCAGCACCGACATAGTCTGCCAAAGCGCCAAAAAATCCAGCACAGGACAGGTTAAAAAACAAACGCTGTTACACCCAATCATCGTCTGCCAAAGCGCCAGAAAAAACAGCACAGAAAGGGTTAAAAAACCCAATCTCTGGCTACCAGCAACAACAACAACAAAAAAGGATCGGAGACAAGCTGTAGTTTGAGGAGGAGCGGGAGAACAAATGGTGGGGGGGGGGGGCAACAACAACGTGAATGGGCCGATGGGGCGTGTGTCAGTAGTGAGGGCTCTGCGTGTCACGTCTGACACGCGTGTCATAGGTTCGCCATCACTGGCCTAGGGTTTGGCGATCAGAAGTCAGCGGTTCGAATCCCTGCTTCGAGTGAGCTCCCGTTGCTCGGTCCCTGCTCCTGCCAACCTAGCAGCTCGAAAGCACCTCAAAGTGCAAGTAGATAAATAGGGACCGCTCCGACGGGAAGGTAAACGGCGTTTCCGTGTGCTGCTCTGGTTCGCCAGAAGTGGCTTTGTCATGCTGGCCACATGACCTGGAAGCTGTATGCTGGCTCCCTCAGCCAATAATGCGAGATGAGCGCCGCAACCCCAGAGTCGTCCGAGACTGGACCTGATGGTCAGGGGTCCCTTTACCTTTTAAGTCTTGCAAACTGCTATTCTGAATAATGCTTTTAATAGGGCAGGCTAGGGGGTGTGAGTTTGTAGACTCACGGGGGGGGGGGCTGGGAAAAGTTTCGGAAAGCAATGGCTTAGATGTTGTAGCCAAAAGAGTTGCTCCTCCCCAGCCCTTTTCTTTCTTTTACCAACCAGGTAATTTTAAATCAGGGGTCAGCAAACTTTTTCAGCAGGGGGCCGGTCCAATGTCCTTCAGACCTTGGGGGGGGGCGGACTATATTTTTTTGGGGGGTGGGGAAATGAATGAATTCCTATGTCCCACAAATAACCCAGAGATGCATTTTAAATAAAAGGACACATTCTACTCACGTAAAAACACCAGGCAGATCCCACAAACACCCCAGAGATGCATTTTTAATAAAAGGATACATTCTACTCATGTAAAAACATGCTGATTCCCAGACCGTCCACCGGCCGGATTTAGAAGGCGATTGGGCCGCATCCTGCCCCCGGGACTTAGTTTGGGGACCCCTGTGTTAAGTTCTTACCCCAGACTACTATTTGTACAGAAGGGGATAAACAGTTTAAATGAAAAACAAAAAACGTTTTGTACTGTAATGTGAGTGGAATCTCCTATTTTCATTACAAACAAAATGTGCATGATAAAGACTGATTCCTTTTAGTGCCTTTCAGGATAGTGGCTTTTAAAAAAAGGCAACCCAATGGAGGGAGAGGGGCAGGGAGAGAGATTTCCCCCCCCCTCCTTGTTTTTATTTCCCTTGCTGTGATGTGAGTTTTCTGTCATCGTGACAAGTGTAAGGAAAAATGGCTTGCAGTCTGGAATTACGACGAAGATAATGCCTTGATCCGACTGTCAGAGAGAGAGAGAGATTAATTCTCCCGAGCAGAAGCCGGCTGTGTGTTACAGAGACTTCACACCTGTGGGAAGGATGGAACACATCCAGGGTTGGGGCATGAGATTTTTATGGCACAGCAAGCTGTGGCAGAGAGAGATGTGCTCTGCTTCATTTCCCAATGTGAAGGCTTCACACATCAGAGAGGCAGTGGCGGTGCAGTGGTTAGAGTGTTGGACTAGGACCTGGGAGACACCGGGGTTCAAATCCCCATCTGGCCACATGAAGCTGACTGGGTGTAACCTTAGAGTCACTCGCTGCCTCTCCACCTCACTGGGTTGTTGTGGGGATTGAATGGGGGGGGCGCTTTCAAGGGACTGGAAAACTCTAAATGTATACCTGTTTGCGATCTGGATCTCCCAGCTCTGTAACTTGATATTAATGGGCAAACTAACAGCCCTTTGTCTGGGAAGGTTGAACAAGGTTCATAGCAGCCTCTGAGGACACGAGCAACTTATGGAATGATAACTTTGTTTAAAAAACGAAAGTTCATTACATCACATTAGATATAAAAGTTGTGTTTAAACCCCCACCTTTTTCTCCAATGAGCTCAAGGTGGCAATACACACACACTGGCGGAGGAACGGGAGTGCGGAGGGAGCGGACCGCCCCCGGCACCACTATTCTGGGAGGGTGCCATCGCGGCACCCCTCCCCCCCGACACATGCCATACACCCATGCCAGGTGCCACGCCCCCACAGGCGGCGCATCACACCCCCAGAATGTGTGCCACCCCCTGCGGGCAGCGCGCCGCGTCCTCATGGGCAGCGTATCATGCCCCCGGGTTGCATGCCATGCCCACGCCTGCTCTCCGCCCCCTGTAGCGAAGCATGCAGCTTCACCACTGTACACACACACACACACACACACACACACACACACACACACACGGTAGCCAGCGTGCTGTGAGTTCCTGGCTTGCTTGCCTCTGGGCTCCTCCTGAACTCTGGGCAAGCATGCAGTTACGTGGTAGTCTCTCCTCCACTCCCTGGAGTTACTGCCATGAACCATCGCTGCTGTTGTGCTTCTTTGTAGGAGGAGCAGAAACTGGAACTGGGGGTTGTCAGAAGGGGGGGGGTAAAATGGGGCTGGTGCAGCAGCATTGAGGAGGGGTGTGCTGCCAATGGGGGGTGGCAGATCCCACCCTGCAAGGAGTGTGTGGCAGGAAGTTTTGACCTCTGTATGCAGTTTTATGCAGACTTTCCCCCAAACGTTGCTGAAGAATCTGCATCATGAAATCTATAGAAGTGTGAATTTTGAAGGCTGTTTGCTTTGCATTAAAATGTGAACTTTAGGAGACTTAAGAACAGAAGAAAATCCTGCCGGACCCCCACCCCCACCCCCCATCTAGTCCAGCATCCTGTTCTTGCAAATGCCGCTGTGGGAATCCCACAAGCACAAGCTGGGGCACAAGACCCCACTCTGCTCTTTGTGGCTTCCAGCACTGCTGTATCTGACTGTGGAGGCAGAACACACCCCTCATGCCTGGTAGTCACTGATAGCCTTATCTTCCATGGATACGGCCATGACCGCCTCCTGTGGGAGAGAGTTCCATAGTTTAGTTATGCACTGTGTGCAGGGCCAGCGCGTCCATTTAGACGAACTAGGCCATCGCCTAGGGCGCCAAAATGGAGGGGGCGCTGCCCAGCCTGCCCCCCAAACCCCCCAGCCACCGCCGCCCTCGCCTGTGGCTTCCTTTCTTATTTCTTTCTTCTCCCGACGTTGCCGGGCGAGGGGCGGGCTAAGGAGGTGCCACGCTAGTGGCTGACTGGCGTGACGCCCCTCCTCGCTGGCCCGCCCCTTGCCCGGCAATGTCAGGAGAAGAAAAAATAAAAAAAGAAGCTGCTGGCTGAGCGAGGCTGCAGCTTCCTTTTTTTCTTCTTCTCCCGCCGTTGCCGGGTGAGGGGCGGGCTAGCCATTCACACTGGGGGGGGGGGGCACCAGAAGGTGACCTCGTCTAGGGCGCCAAAAACCCTAGCACCGGCCCTGACTGTGTGAATAAGGACTTTCTTTTACGTGTCCTGTATCTCTGAACATTCAGCTTCATTGGGTCACAGACCTATGGCACAGATTCTCAGGCTAAGAGAAGGTGGAGGGTGGCTTAGATTTCACCAGTGCCCTCCTGTAAGAAACATTGCACAGAAGGGCAAATCGCTGAGGAGAAACCTAGTAAGGGCCCCTGCATCCAGGGACAGCAGCCTGCCACACCTGCTTCTGCCCAGAATTGCCCTAGAATTTCTGCTCTGAGAAAATTGCACGTTTGGAGATGTCCCTTGGCAAACCTTCCTCCTTTTGGGTGCTGTATTTAGCCTGAGTGGAAGGGGCGAATCTCCCACATCAAACTGACCACAGCCAGGCCTTGTAATTTCCACCCTTGCATGGAAATTTAGGGCTGCTCCCTCCTTGGAGATGAAGCTGAACTGATTTAGCAATTTGCACAAATCTGGATTCCTCCTTCAAGGGCTGCCCAGGGCATGAGCCCAGGACAGCCTGTTCTTTGGACAGATGGCAAATCTTGGGCAAGCTCTGTTTGATGTATTGCCTCTAGAACCTGTTATGAAAAGAGCGCCAGATTTTGACAAGTGGAAGCCCGGACCTCTGGACATGTGCAAAGTGTCTTCTGCCAAAGCCCCATAGGGGAAACATAGAGTGAGACACAATTTAAACTGGTGGCTTCCTAGTTCATGCATTGGCTGCAACCCTAAGCCCAGTTACCCGGCCACACTGAATTCAATGGAACTTACTGTACTTCACTGAGTGGACGTGGTTAGGATTGCATTGTTAGTTACTACATTACACCTGTATTCACAACTGAGCCAGTGTTGGTGTAGTGGTTAAGAGCGGTAGTCTCGTAATCTGGGGAACCAGGTTCGCGTCTCCACTCCTCCACATGCAGCTGCTGGCTGACCTTGGGCTAGTCACACTTCTCTGAAGTCTCTCAGCCCCCCTCACCTCACAGAGTGTTCGTTGTGGGGGAGGAAGGGAAAGGATAATGTGAGCCGCTTTGAGACTACTTCAGGTAGTGATAAAACGGGATATCAAATCCAAACTACTCTTCTTCTTCTTCTTCTTCTTCTTCTTCTTCTTCTTCTTCTTCTCCTCCTCCTCCTCCTCCTCCTCCTCCTCCTCCTCCTCCTCCTTCTTCTTCCGAGAGCCACACTGGTGGTTTTGAGTGGGGTTTGTGAAAATACTATCTCATGTTTAAACTCAGTCTCCCAAGTGGTGAGAGGATCCAGGCCTTAGTTTCCTTGGTATGAAGACTGTTTACTCAGGTTTTGGTTTCCTTAGTATGAAGATCAGTAGATACTGAGGGATCTTTAGGATATATAGTTTTATTTACACACCTGTAAAACCTGAGCCTAGGCTATGGGGAGGGTGTTCACACCACCAGCACCCCAGCAGAGCTTGCTTCTCCGTTAGGTTTTCAGCGGAGCCCCAAGTCACAGCTTTGGGGTCCAGCAAAGAGAAGCCATGCTTCTGTCTCCCCAGCTTCCAGCATCAGCCAAAACATCCCTCAATGTTCTCCCTCCTAAGATGAGGTGGCATCCAGCTCCGTTGAGCCACTTTGGACGTGTGGCAGGAGGGTACTTAACTGGCAATCCAAGGCCATTCCCTTAACAAAGGAACTGGTTTGGCTGGTTTCCTCATATAGATTATACTCCACATAAACAGGATCACAGATTTGGAAGGGACCCGTGGATACCATCCAGACCGAAACCCGCCCCCCCATCAAACCTATAACAATACCTTTGCATGGTATAGACATGAAAACTGTTTTGGATGCCTTGGCAGAAAGATAAAGGTAATAAGTGCAATCAGTGTGGTGAGAGCCAGTGTGGTGTAGTGGTTAAGAGTGGTAGTCTCGTAATCTGGGGAGCCGGGTTCGTGTCTCCGCTCTTCCACTGTTCGGCAGTGGAATTTGCTACCAAGGAGTGTGGTGGAGTCTCCTCCTTTGGAGGTCTTTAAGCAGAGGCTTGACAGGCATATGTCAAGAATGCTTTGATGGTGTTTCCTGCTCGGCAGGGGGTTGGACTGGATGGCCCTTGTGGTCTCTTCCAACTCTATGATTCTATGAAGAACCCCTCCCCACATCCTTGTCAACCCTCCCCACTTCCTTTACAGCTTACCCAACCCCCAGCCCCTCCCCTCACATCTCCTTCAAGCTCCCGCCATGTCCTCGCAGCTCCTCTGTGTCTTTCCACCCCTGCTTAATTCAAATCACTCTTTCAAAACCTGCCTTCTCTCTTCCACCCCATCCCCTGAGTTCATGCAACCTCTTTTGGGAGGTTTTAAATCTTGTGAAACAAATAAACAAGCACAAATCCAGGATTGAGATGCGGTACTACAGATTCTCCAATGGGGGCTGCATGATGACAGCCTTACATATTTACCGTATGTACATAGGAAGGTACAGCAGCCAAGCAGATGGGGGCAGGCAGAGGGCCAGTCCTTTTAAAGCTGCATCACTTCATCAAAACAAAAAACAAACAAAACCCCAGTCCTTAGACAATCTCCCTCCACTAATTTTAATTTTAAGATCACCCCTGCAATGCACTCTAGACCAAGGGTAGCCAATATGGTGTCCTCCATATGCTGCTGGACTACAATAACCATCATCCATAACCACTGGCCATGCTAATGGGGGCTGATAGGAACTGTAGTCCACCTAACAAGCAGGAAACACCATCAAAGCATTCTTGACATATGCCTGTCAAGCCTCTGCTTAAAGACCTCCAAAGAAGGAGACTCCACCACACTCCTTGGTAGCAAATTCCACTGCCGAACAGCTCTTACTGTCAGGAAGTTCTTCCTAATGTTTAGGTGGAATCTTCTTTCTTGAAGTTTGAATCCATTGCTCCGTGTCCGCTTCTCTGGAGCAGCAGAAAACAATCTTTCTCCCTCCTCTATATGACATCCTTTCATATATTTGAACATGGCTATCATATCACCCCTTAACCTTCTCTTCTCCAGGCTAAACATACCCAGCTCCCTAAGCCGTTCATCATAAGGCATCGTTTCCAGGCCTTTGACCATTTTGGTTGCCCTCTTCTGGACACGTTCCAGCTTGTCAGTATCCTTCTTGAACTGTGGTGCCCAGAACTGGACACAGTACTCCAGGTGAGGTCTGACCAGAGCAGAATACAGTGGTACTATTACTTCCCTTGATCTAGATGCTATACTCCTATTGATGCAGCCCAGAATTGCATTGGCTTTTTTAGCTGCTGCATCACACTGTTGACTCATGTCAAGTTTGTGGTCTACCAAGACTCCTAGATCCTTTTCACATGTACTGCTCTCAAGCCAGTCACCCATCCTGTATTTGTGCCTTTCATTTTTTTTGCCCAAGTGTAGTACCTTACAAATGGTCGCTGTTTTTTGTGTTGAGTATACATATGCTGTATGGTAATTGATGGACCTAATAGGTATTTAAAGCCATTTGCACATAACAAAATGTGTATTTTATCAAGTAATTGAACATGAACTGAAATACAATTAAGAAAAAGTATATTAATAGTGAAATTGTGGGGGGGGGGCAAGTGTGGGGCCCTAAGTTATAGCTTGTTTAGCTTATATGTAATCCGGCACAGGGTGGGCTCACGGGGGTCCCTTTTATAGCCTCACAACAATCCAGTGAGGTAGCTCCCCTCCTCAAATCAGCCCCAGCCCACTAGCAGCTCCTTGCTTGAGCAGTAATAGCATATTTGAATAACTGGACATTTAACACCAGACTTCTCCAACGTGGTTTCCTCCAGATGTTTCAGCCTATGGCTGTGTTCATAGCCTCTTATTTCATTTCCCCTCCATTGTCCTACCTCTCAATTCCTGCATTAAAGCTTGGCTTTCCCTACGACATAGAAGCACCTTTTTGGAAGGCCTGCCTAATAATGTGCAAGTTTAGCTCTCTGGTGGTGCAATGGTTAAAGGGCTTGACTAGGAACTGGGCAGCGGAGGTTCAAGTCCCCACTCAGCCCTGGAGCTCACTGGGTGACCTTGGGCCAGGCACTGCCTTTCAGCCTGACACCCCCCCCCAAGTCTTAGAAACTGATATATGAAAGCTAGGAGCTAAATGGCACCTTAAACCCAGGTTATGTGAACAACAACGGAATGTCTAGGCGTCCTTTTTTAATAACAAGAATACTAAGCTTAAAATGAATGAACTGCAGCTAGAATCTTATGTTCGTTTTTTCACCTTGTCCTCATCTGAAGAATGCCCACCCCCACCCCCTAATATTCTTAAGAGGCTCTCTTCTCCATTCTTCAGAGAGTGGCTGGAAGTAGGAAGGCAGAAAAAGATCGCCCTTTCCTTCCACTCTGCAGGCAAGTCCTGGATTCTCCCTACACCCCATTTCCTTCATATAAATATATCTTTTTAGCACCACAATTAACACATATTAAAGGCCTATACAACTGATGGTAGAGACACCCACCTTGAATGTCCAGTTTGCAAACCTAGGACTTAAGTGTCCTTCAATGATCCCACTCCAAAATTTGTTTTGATTTTAAGCATCACTGTGAGAGTCTGAGGTAGATAACACTTTAACATGCACTAGAATCATAGAATCATAGAATCATAGAATCATAGAATCATAGAGTTGGAAGAGACCACAAGGGCCATCCAGTCCAACCCCCTGCCAAGCAGGAAACACCATCAAAGCATTCCTGACAGATGGCTGTCAAGCCTCTGCTTAAAGACCTCCAAAGAAGGAGACTCCACCACACTCCTTGGCAGCAAATTCCACTGCCGAACAGCTCTTACTGTCAGGAAGTTCTTCCTAATGTTTAGGTGGAATTTTCTTTCTTGTAGTTTGAATCCGTTGCTCCGTGTCCGCTTCTCTGGAGCAGCAGAAAACAACCTTTCTCCCTCCTTTATATGACATCCTTTTATATATTTGAACATGGTTATCATATCACCCCTTAACCTTCTCTTCTCCAGGCTAAACATACCCAGCTCCCTAAGCCGTTCCTCATAAGGCATCGTTTCCAGGCCTTTGACCATTTTGGTTGCCCTCTTCTGGACACGTTCCAGCTTATCAGTATCCTTCTTGAACTGTGGTGCCCAGAACTGGACACAATACTCCAGGTGAGGTCTGACCAGAGCAGAATACAGTGGTACTATTACTTCCCTTGATCTAGATGCTATACTCCTATTGATGCAGCCCAGAATTGCATTGGCTTTTTTAGCTGCTGCATCACACTGCTGACTCATGTCAAGTTTGTGGTCAACCAAAACTCCTAGATCCTTTTCACATGTACTGCTCTCAAGCCAGGTGTCTCCCATCCTGTATTTGTGCCTTTCATTTTTTTTGCCCAAGTGTAGTACTTTACATTTCTCCTTGTTAAAATTCATCTTGTTTGCTTTGGCCCAGTTGTCTAATCTGTTAAGGTCATTCTGAAGTGTGATCCTGTCCTCTGGGGTGTTAGCCACCCCTCCCAACTTGGTGTCATCTGCAAACTTGCTCAGGATTCCCTCAAGCCCATCATCCAAGTCATTGATAAAGATGTTGAACAAGACTGGGCCCAAGACAGAACCCTGTGGCACCCCACTAGTCACTACTCTCCAGGATGAGGAGGAGCCATTGATGAGCACCCTTTGGGTTCGGTCAGTAATCCAGCTACAAATCCACTGAATGGTAGCATTGTCTAGCCCACATTTTACCAGCTTCTTTACAAGAATATCATGGGGCACCTTGTCAAAGGCCTTGCTGAAATCAAGATAGGCTACATCCACAGCGTTCCCTTCATCTACCAGGCTTGTAATTCTGTCAAAAAATGAGATCAGATTAGTCTGACATGACTTATTTTTCAGGAACCCATGCTGACTTTTAGTGATCACAGAGTTTCTTTCTAGGTGCTCACAGACTGTTTGCTTAATGATCTGCTCTAGAATCTTTCCTGGTATTGATGTCAGGCTGACTGGGCGGTAATTGTTTGGGTCCTCTCTTTTCCCCTTTTTGAAAATAGGGACAACATTTGCCCTCCTCCAGTCTGCTGGAACTTCGCCTGTTCTCCAGGAATTTTCAAAGATTATTGCCAGTGGTTCTGAAATCACCTCTGCCAGTTCTTTTAATACTCTTGGATGTAGTTCATCTGGCCCTGGAGACTTGAATACATCTAAACTAGCCAAGTATTCTTGTACTACCTCCTTACTTATTCTGGGCTGTGTTTCCCCTGCTGAATCATCTGCTCCATATTCTTCAGGTCGGGCGTTGTTTTCTTTCTTGGAGAAGACTGAGGCAAAGAAGGCATTGAGGAGTTCTGCCCTTTCTCTGTCCCCTGTTTGCATTTCACCATCTTCTCCTCTGAGTGACCCCACTGTTTCCTTGTTTTTCCTTTTGCTACGGACATACCCATAAAAGCCCTTTTTGTTGCTTTTAACCTCTCTGGCGAGCCTGAGTTCATTCTGTGCTTTAGCTTTTCTGACTTTGTCTCTACACGTGCTGGCTATATGTTTGAATTCCTCTCTGGAGATTTCCCCCCTTTTCCATTTTTTGTACATATCCCTTTTAAATCTTAACTCAGTCAAAAGTTCTTTAGATAGCCAGCCTGGCTTCTTTAGGCACCTTCCATGTTTCCGTCTCATTGGTATTGCCTGAAGTTGTGCTTTTAATATCTCCCTTTTAACAAACTCCCAACCATCATGAACTCCCTTCCCTTTTAGTATTACTGTCCATGGGATTTCACCCAGCGTTTCCCTAAGTTTTCTGAAGTCGGCTTTCTTAAAGTCTAGAATTTGGACCTTAGTATGCTTGGTTGCTCCTTTTCGCTGGATAATAAACTCCAGAAGAGCATGGTCACTCCCACCTAATGATCCTGCCACTTCTACCCCACTAACCAAGTCATCACTATTGGTTAGGACCAGATCTAAAATGGCTGATCCTCTTGTTGCTTCTGCCACTTTCTGGACAATGAAGTTGTCTGCAAGGCCAGTGAGGAATCTGTTCGACCTTATGCTCTTGGCTGAGTTTGACATCCAACAAATATCAGGATAGTTGAAATCCCCCATTACTACTATCTCACTTCCTTTGGAATGCTTGGCCATCTGTTCCAGGAAGGCATCATCTGTGTCCTCAGTTTGGCTTGGGGATCTATAGTAAACTCCCACAATGAGATCACTGTTGTTTTTCTCTCCCTTAATTTTGACCCAGATACTCTCAATTTGGCTTTGAAGTTTTAAATCCTGGATCTCTTCACAGGTATACATATCCCTAACATATAAAGCTACTCCTCCTCCTTTCCTGTTTGGTCTATTTCTCTTAAATAGATTGTATCCCTCTATTACTACATTCCAGTCATGAGACTCATCCCACCAGGTTTCAGTGATGCCTATTATGTCATATTTAGTTTGCTGTACCAAGAGCTCAAGTTCATCTTGTTTATTTCCCATGCTCTGTGCATTAGTATACAGACATTGAAGACCGTTGATCATTCCCCCATGTCTCTTATTTAAGGATATTTTCGTCCCACCACTAGGTCTGCATGCTGCTTGCTCCATTTGGTCCTTGACATTTGGATGATCATCTTCAGCATTTGATAGACTCCTACCTTCAGGACCACTGTCTCCCTCCCCCACATAAGTCAGTTTAAAGCCCTCCTGATGAGGTTTTTGAGTTTCGTGGCAAAAACATTCCTCCCAACTTTTGTGAGGTGCAGTCCATCACTTGCCAGAAGTCCATCTTCAAGAAACTGCAGACCGTGATCTAGGAATCCAAACCGTTCCTGTTTGCACCATTTGCGAAGCCAGTTGTTCACTTCCCCTATTTTTCCCTCTCTCCCTGGGCCATGTCGTTCAACTGGGAGGACAGAAGAGATGACAATTTGTGCATCTAATTGCTTCAACTTCCTGCCCAGAGCCTCATAATCATTTTTGATCTTCTGTAAGCTATGGCTTGCAGTGTCATTGGTTCCCACATGCACCAAAAGGAAGGGGTATTTGTCGGTGGGTTTTATGATTCCTTGCAGCCGTTCTGTTACATCTTTGATCTTGGCCCCAGGTAGACAGCACACCTCTCGAGACATCTTGTCAGGCCCACAGATTACTGCTTCTGTACCCCTCAGTAGGGAATCCCCAATCACCACTACACGCCTCTTCATAGGCTTGGTTGGGATTCTTCTATGTGCTGTCCCTTCCAAGGTTACCTGCATATTTCCAGAGGACTGACTTGGTTGCTCGTCTTCATATTCCTCATCAACTGTGATGAGGGAGAGATCCTCAGGTGGAGTCTGTTCCTCGTCTTCCATGAGCACTTCAAAACGGTTGTGTAATTCTAAGCACTCAGAGCGATCCCTGGGCCTTCTACTTCTATGAGTCACGTTCCTCCATACATCTGGCTGCTGTGTTGGGGAACTGACCTCCTCCTCAGGGAGATCCCCTGTCTCCTCCTTGGTGCAGACAGTGTGCTCTGCTGCATCCAAGAAAAGCTCCAGCTCTTTAATTCTCTGGAGCGTAGATACACGCCCCTGAAGCTGCTGCACCTTCTCTTCCAGAAGGGCAACCTTGTTTTCTACTTAAACCAGTGATGGCCAAACTTGGCCCTCCAGCTGTTTTGGGACTAAAACTCCCATCATCCCTAGCTAACAGGACCAGTGGTCAGGGATGATGGGAATTGTAGTCCCAAAACAGCTGGCAGGCCAAGTTTGGCCATCACTGACTTAAACCATCATAACATAGCTGCCAAGTTATCCCCTTTTTAAAGGGATTTTCCCTTATGCTGAATAGGCTTCCTCGTGAGAAAAGGGAAAACTTGGCAGCTACCGGTATGCATCATAAACTAACTGACTAGTATATTTCAAATTAAAAGCACATTATATATTAAAAGTGTATCAAACAAGGCAACTAAAACCTAAACAAAACATGTTGGGTTGAAAAGAAAAAGGATGTTTTCAGGCCCCCAATCCATGCACATTTTACTTGTGAGGAAGCCCCATTGAACTTGGTTGGGATTTACTTCCGAGTAACAGTGGCAATTTCAATATGAAATCTCAGGCGCAGTATTGCACCCAGAGCTCAGAAACCGATCGCATTTATGAAATTCCTTGTCGCAAAACGCACCTAGAACAATGGGAGTTTCGAACACTGCCTACCTCAGAGTTGTTGTTGTTGTTGTTTAGTCGTTTAGTCGTGTCTGACTCTTCGTGACCCCATGGACCATAGCACGCCAGGCACTCCTGTCTTCCACTGCCTCCTGCAGTTTGGTCAAAGTCATGTTGGTAGCTTCGAGAACACTGTCCAGCCATCTCGTCCTCTGTCGTCCCCTTCTCCTTGTGCCCTCCATCTTTCCCAACATCAGAGTTGTTGTGAGGGTTTAAAGATGGGGAGGCAGAGAACTATGTTCACTATCTTGAGCTCTTTGGAAGAAAAGGTGGGATATAAATGCAATAAATAACCAAACAGATTTCTGTATTGTTTGCTAATGGATATTTTTCTGGAAGCATATAACACAGATATAAATGAGTGATAAACTTGCGCAGTATTCCAGTGGAGTTCAGGAAGTGGTTTTTACATCACATGTAAGCTTCAAATCTAACTTGGAAAATTAACAGGGAAACATCTGGAAAATGGAGGAAACTTCAGTCTTCTGTGACTGGACCTATCGGTCAAGGGTCCCTTTACCTTTACCATGTGAATTCATCTTGTAACTCCCACAGACCCCAGCCAGCATGCAGGTTGAGGAAGGCTGTTCTAGCCATTACACCACACTGTTTATTTTACTTGCACCCAGCGCAAGGAGTTATACGCAGGCTGCTTGGGAGCTCAGGCTGGAATGCAGTTTTGGAAAGAGGAAACAACTTCTCTGTGTTTGAAGCCTGTCTTTGGCCCTCCTCACTCCGTGACTTTCTTTGTAAATTGTCAAATTGGGATTGGCAAGGGTTCAAATCCCCACTTAGCTATGATGCTTAATGGGCTACTTCAGGGTTGCTTGGTGGATAAAACCAGGGAACGAGAAGCACGCATGCTGCCCTGATTTTGTGTTGTTGTTGTTCAGTCGTGTCCGACTCTTTGTGACCCCATGGACCAGAGCACACCAGGCACTCCTGTCTTCCACTGCCTCCCACAGTTTGCTCAGACTCATGTTCGTAGCTTCGAGAACACTGTCCAACCATCTCGTCCTCTGTCGTCCCCTTCTTCTTGTGCCCTCAATCTTTCCCAACATCAGGGTCTTTTCTAGGGAGTCTTCTCATGAAGTGGCCAAAGTATTGGAGCCTCAGCTTCAGGATCTGTCCTTCCAGTGAGCACTCAGGGCTGATTTCCTTCAGAAAGGATAGGTTTGATCATCTTGCAGTCCATGGGACTCTCAAGAGTCTCCTCCAGCACCATAATTCAAAAACATCAATTCTTCGGCGATCAGCATATCATTTTAGGGGAATGAAATGTAATTTTTGCTAATTTCTTATGTGAAAAGGATCTAGGAGTCCTGGTAGACCACAAACGTGAGTCAACATGAGTCAACAGTGTGATGCAGCAGCTAAAAAAGCCAATGCAATTCTGGGCTGCATCAATAGGAGTATAGTGTCTAGATCAAGGGAAGTAATAGTACCACTGTTTTCTGCTCTGGTCAGACCTCACCTGGAGTACTGTGTCCAGTTCTGGGCACCACAGTTCAAGAAGGATACTGACAAGCTGGAACGTGTCCAGAGGAGGGCAACCAAAATGGTCAAAGGCTTGGAAACAATGCCTTATGAGGAACGGCTTAGGGAGCTGGGTATGTTTAGCCTGGAGAAGAGAAGGTTAAGGGGTGATATGATAGCCATGTTCAAATATATAAAAGGATCTCATATAGAGGAGGGTGAAAGATTGTTTTCTGCTGCTCCAGAGAAGCGGACACGGAGCAATGGATTCAAACTACAAGAAAGAAGATTCCACCTAAACATTAGGAAGAACTTCCTGACAGTAAGAGCTGTTCGGCAGTGGAATTTGCTGCCAAGGAGTGTGGTGGAGTCTCCTTCTTTGGAGGTCTTTAAGCAGAGGCTTGACAGGCATATGTCAAGAATGCTTTGATGGTGTTTCCTGCTTGGCAGGGGGTTGGACTGGATGGGCCTTATGGTCTCTTCCAACTCTATGACTCTAAGCCTGCAAACTCCATTCAGAAGCTAAGTTTATTGAGCTTGGTACTTTTCGTATTCCAGAAATGAGCAGCTGAGGGATGAGTGGTGTGTGTGTGTGCGTGACCCAGGCTATGGGTGGAGTTATGTATACTCTGCTTTAAAAATAGTTTAATAAACTGCAGCCTGGCACTCCATCTTCCAAGACAGGTGAGCAAAAGAAGAGCCTGTTGGACCAGGCAAGTGGTCCATCTAGTTCACACTGGCCAAGCAGATGCCCATTATGGGAAACCAGGGAGCAGAAAATAAGCGCAATAGAAATGCTCTCCTCTCCTGTGATTCCCTGCACCTGCTATTCAGAAGCCTTGCTGCCTCTGACTGTGGTCGCCTTCCCCAACCCCCATGAATTGTCTCAGTCCCCTTTTAAAACAATCCAAGTTGGTAGCCACCACTGCCTCCTGCAGGAGGGAGTTCCGCAGTTGGACTTTGCACTGCGCGAAGAAGGACTTTCCTTGATCTGTCCTGAAGCTTCCAGCATTACGAAAGAGACAGGGGGACTTTTCTCTGTGCGCTTTCCCCATGCTGCGCATCGCTTTATAAACTCCAATCATGTCTCCTCTTATCACCTTTCCTTTAAAGTAAAAGGTCCTAACCACTGCAACCTTTCGCTCTGTCTCCTTGATCATTTTTGGCTGCCCTTTTCTGAAACCTTTCTAGCTCCAGCATATCCTTTCTGACCCCATGATGTGCAAAAGTGAGGTAGATTTCTATGTTTCTTGTTGTAAGCTGCTTGTTCTGCACCTGAGATTCCACCAGGCTCTGCCCACACACCTAAGCATCAGCTCCTGTTTGTGGTTTCCAACATGAGAGCCTTGGTCAAGGAGTTGGGACGCCCACTTTGCAATCCCCGCTCTGTTCTGAAGCTCAGCAGGGGACACCAGGCCATTCTGTCACTCTTAGCCTAACCTACCTTGCAGAGTAGTTACACAAATAATTTTGAGGGTGCTGCTGCTGCTGCTGTGGGAGACCATGCATACTGCCCCTGGCCGCCTCTGGGGAAATGGGACAGGTTAAAAACCATTTTTCATGGAAATACACCTTTGCAACAATAATGGCTACAGATTTGGTGACTTCAGAGTGATATTCTCAGGAGCAGAAGTGCTACTCTCCCCCCCCCAAAAAACCCCCAATCCTTGCATTGCACAAACGTAAAGCTTTGCTGTGTTTTATTTCCCCAGTCATGTTTTTGTTTTTTAAATGAAGAGGTTCGTGGAGTACCTTTTTAGTGGCCTTGCCAGAACTTAGGCCCCAGTGTGAGGTTTTGAGCCAAGCTGGGGGGGGAGAGAGAATACAGATGCCCTCTGCTGAGGTTATGAAGGGGGAAAAAGAGCTGGACACAGAGACATGGGCTGCTGCCAAGAGATTTACGGCAAACAACGGGGTGGGGAGGTAGGGGTGGGGTGGGGTGGGTGAGCAGGCGCCAAGGTAATAAAGCAAATGACTTCAGCAGTAGCCTGCCAATAACTCTCTTGGCGGGGCTACGTCACTTGGGCTTTGGGGTTGTCTGGTCGCTGCTGGCAAAAGGCTGGAGTCTTGTGGCTGAAGTAGCACCCACCCACCCATATTTGGAGGGAACAGCTCTTTTTACAGGCTTCACCGTAACTCCACCTCCCATTGATTCTGGATCATGATATGCTTAAAACACTCTTATTCCATTTAAAACCATCGTTCCTGAAGAATCATAGAATCATAGAGTTGGAAGAGACCACAAGGGCCATCCAGTCCAACCCCCTGCCAAGCAGGAAACACCATCAAAGCATTCCTGACATATGCCTGTCAAGCCTCTGCTTAAAGACCTCCAAAGAAGGAGACTCCACCACACTCCTTGGTAGCAAATTCCACTGCCAAACAGCTCTTACTGTCAGGAAGTTCTTCCTAATGTTGAGGTGGAACCTTCTTTCTTGTAGTTTGAATCCATTGTTCCGTGTCCGCTTCTCTGGAGCAGCAGAAAACAACCTTTCACCCTCCTCTATAGGACATCCTTTGATATATTTGAACATGGCTATCATATCACCCCTTACCCTTCTGCAGGATGCCCCTGCAGAAATCACGCTGCCTTTCTGTTGCTCTAACCAGGGCTGTGTGTAAAGAGCCAGGGTATACTGAGTTGTCCGTGGTTGAGGGTCAGACTAGGGCTTGGGAGACCAGGGTTCAAACCCCGCACAGGGTGACCTTGGGGTCACTGCCTCTCAGCCTAACCCACCTTGCAAGGTTGTTGTGGGAGAAGAAGGAGGAGCACGTGCTCTACCTTGAGCTCCTTGGAGAAAAAGTTGGTGCATAAATGCAATCAATCAATCAATCAATCAATCAATACTGTAGTCAACCAGCCAGAGGCTTCGTACTACAACTCCCCTGGGCCTGGTCTCTGTAGCAGGGCTGTGGATAGGTAGTGGAGCCCCCCGTTTTTTACTCCAGGCTCTAGATAGCTCGCCCTTCTCCTTCTCCTCACCCCTTTTAAAAAGTGAGGACCCCCCCACACACACACACACACCTGGTCCTCATTCACCAAGAGGCCAAATTCTGTACATTTATGTGAATTTCTGTCCTGGGCCCAGTCCACAAGTCCTCTTTAAGTGCCTAGCAACATTAATGCTTTGATGGTGTTTCCTGCTTGGCAGGGGGTTGGACTGGATGGCCCTTGTGGTCTCTTCCAACTCTATGATTCTATGATTCCTGTAGTGTAGCCTCTTGGCAGGGGTAACGGCGGTTTTGCCTAAAACTCAGGGAAGGCTGAAGCAGACCTTTAGCCTGATCTGGCTTGTCTCTTCTTACATTCTTTAAAATTGGGAAGGATTTCACGTAGGGCTTGGCTGGCTCTTGATCCTGAGGATGCACAATGCTGCAGCATGGTTGCTGGCAGGAGCGAGGCCTCGTCAGCACCTGACACCTGCGCTCAGAGATCTGCACTGGTTTCTGACCTGCTTCCGGGCCAGGTTCAAGGGGTATTGCTGTTAGGTCCTGAACAGCTTGGGACCAGTTGACGTCCTACGAGATTGCCTTGTCCCACATGCGCCCACTCAAGCGCTTCAGTCGGCAGAAGAAACCCATCCTTGAGAATAGTATCACAGAATTGTAGAGTTGGAAGGCACCCTGAGGATCATTTAGTCCAACCCCCTGCAATGCAGTTGTCCTTAGTGACCTTAGCGTTATCAGCACCATGCTCCAACCAACACCGAGGCATCACCCACTCTTTGGAACTCCCAGCCTCTTGAAACCAGGCACTTTCGCTGTACTCTTCTCAACACCTGCTAACTAGCATTTTTGTTCAGATGAGCCAACTTAGACATTTAGAAAGCTGCTGTGAGCTTTAATCTGTTTATCGTCAATTGACTGATTGATTGATTGAATTTATTTATATGCCACCCTATAGGCGGAAGCCTCAGGGCGGTTCACATACATTTTGAAATATGGCAACCCTAGTAGTGTCATCACTAATGGAACTGGGAAACAAACTCTGTGAAAGGATGAAACTGTTGTTAATTCTTCTTAATACTACCGTACTTCCTGTTTGTTTGTTTGTTTGTTTTGTTTTGTTTTGTTTGTTTGTTGCATCCTTTTCGTAAACTGCTTTGAGGTGATGGTGGTTTTTGTATGAAACAAAGCAAATAAATAAAATGAAATGATATAAGGATGGGCGAGTCCCAGGTACTGGTTGGGAGCCTTGGCAGAAAGCCCGGGGGGGATGAATGAACATCTGAAAGGTTTTGTGGGGCCCTGGCAAATGTCAGCAGACAACAGGGGTGATGTCACCAGAAAGGCGCCCCTTACAGGGCTCCGGCCCGTGGCAAGCAACCTGGCACTGCTGGTGAGGGCGGGCATGGAAAGCGCCCAGTCAGCGTGGCCGAGATTGGTGATTAATTTGTCACGGACTCCTTTCCACGCTTTCCCTGACAGCTCATAAATCCTCATCTACTCTGCTCCTGAGCTCCAGCAAGCAAGGCAGATCGGAGGAGGCAGTTTGCGGGCTGCGCACACTCGCTCTCATTACTGCTTCTGTTACCGTGTCTGCCTTTTCTTCCCTCCCTCCTGGCACATCCAACATTTTGGGGGGGACGGGGGACAGTACGCCTTCTGAGCCAGGGCAGGATCAGCAGTGTGGAAGAGAGAGAAAGAGAGAGTAAACACTAAGCCTGTTGGACCCCAGCAGGGGTACCTCCTCAAAAGAACTCAACACTTCAGTATGGCAACACCTAAACTTTGGAACTCCCTGCCTCTTGGTATTGGGCGGTGCCTCCACTGTACTATCTTTGGCAACTGCTATAAACATTTTTATTCAGGCAATTCTACTCAGCTCTTTAGGGCGCTGCTGCCAGTTTAATCAGTCTTTGGTCTGATCTGGTTGTTCTATATGGTTTTCGTAAACTGCTCTGAGGTTTGTTTGTTGCTTTACAATCAAGCAGTGCATAACCGTGGTGAAATAAACAAGAGGTATGTCCAGACCTTGCTCTGTTTAAGGATCCTGTAGGCAGAGCCCTACCTGAGACCCTTGGAAGAGAATATTGGGTGGAAGTCCTGCTAACTCCATGTAAAATTTAATTTTATGTAATAAAATTAAAGCAGATGGGAGCACAAAATGGCCATCCTAGGTCATGTGGGCTGTTAATAATATGGTCCTGATACATTAAAAACAAACAAAAAACAAATCCCCATTCTATAACTAAGGCACACCCGATGCTAATTTACAGAGAGGCTTAGTAAGGGCAGCCGCCCAGACAGACTTTTCCTGAGATGGCTTCAGCTCGGTCCTGAGCCTATAGCCTAACACCCTTTGTAGGTCCAGCATTTGTGGGGCAGCAAGATGAAGACGGTGCAAATACTTAAATAATCAGCAGTCAGCAAAATATACGTATCTGTATCTATATATTGTACATTGCCAGCTCAAGGTAAAAGCAGTCTATCTGAGCAGCAAGATCTTTAAATTTCAGCAATAGTCCTTTTCTGCCCATGATTTTTCATTCCTGCGCTGCAAAGCAGACTTGTTATCTCCAGCGACAAAGTCCACATTTGAGGGGCTGAGGGCAGCAGAGATAAACGCTTGTAAAAAAAAAATCCTTTTCCGAAGGATGCTGAGGAATGCACGGTTCCTGGACTTTGGACTCTTGACTTAAGAGCATCGGGCCGAGGCATTTTGCTGCCGATCCCATAGGTCACCCACCCACTTCTTAGTGCAGGGCCCAATCCTCCCACGACGTTCTCCGTGACCCTGGTCGATCCAAGGTGGCTGTGGGAAGTTCCCACAGAAGTGGTAGAAGCCCCTTCCCTACAGGGTTATACCCCCTGTTGTTTCTGACAGAATTCCTGTGCCGTTAAGGGATTAAATGATGCCTACAGAAATTCATCAGGGAAGTCCCTCTCTCTCCCCCCCCCCCCCCACTCTTCTAGCTTGGCGCAGGAAACTCACCAGGTGTGACCTTGGAGTCAGCCAAATTGCCTCTCTCAGTGTACCTTGCCTTGCAGGGTTGTCATGGGGATTAAATGGGGGGGGGGACAACCATTTAATCACCTCAACCTCTCTGGAGAAAAAAGGTGAGATATAAATGAAATAAATACATAAATAAATAAATGGTACCACTTAGAACAGGGGCCAGCAAACTTTTTCAGCACTTTCCCTCAGACCTTGGGGGGGGGGCGGATTATATGGGGGGGTGAACGAATTCCTGTGCCCCACAAATAACCCAGAGATGCATTTTAAATAAAAGGACACATTCTACTCATGTAAAACCACGCTGATTCCTGGATCGTCCACAGGCTGGATTTAGAAGGCGATTGGGCTGGATCCGGCCCCCGGGCCTTAGGTTGCCTACCCATGACTTAGGAACAGGGGCACCCTTCAGTCTCCCAACTCTTCTATGCTGGACCCCAGGTTGCCAGATTGCCCCCCCCCAGTTTTCCTTTTTAAAAAACTTATTTTAAAAAGCACAGAACTTTGTTCATGGGGCTCTTGGATGTACTGCAGAGTGTCACACACCACCTTGATTTTGCTGCCCCCCCCCCTGCAGATCTGCGCCCAGAGTGCTTTTGAGTTCTTAGCAATGCTCCTTCATGGATATTCAGGGAGACCTGCCCATCCCGCGTTTGTATTGATCATCATCATCAGTCCTCCAGGGTTCCCAGAAGGATGGTGTCCTTCTCACCATCTCCTGCCTGATCCTTCAAAAAGAAAAGAACAAGGGGGAGCTGCCAGGCTTGAACCTGTCCCCTTCTGCACTCGGAGCACGCGCTCTTTACTGTGCTTTACTGAGCACTTTTGCCTGTCCCTTTAAAAGCCCCTGCCTGCTGCAGAAGGAGTTAATAATATTGGCTTTGTCTGCGAACCGGCTGAGGATTGTTCCCTGTAGACTGCGTGCTGGAACAGTTTCCTGAGGCCGCAGGGAGCTGGGCTGGGGCATAGCTGCCAAGTTATCCCTTTTTTACAGGGATTTCCCCTTATGCTGAATATGCTTCCTCGCGAGAAAAGGGAAAACTTGGCAGCTATGGGCTGGGGGCCAAGAGCCAGCATGCTGAGCCCGGCTGCTCACACCATACAAGGAGGTCTGATGGGGAGAGGAGGCTTACTTCCTGCTTGGGGGGTTGGTGGGTGAGGGCTGGAGGAGATACCAGCCTTTCTTCCCACCTCCCCTGGCTGCTCCTCACCTGCAAAAGCAGAAAACAGAAAATTCTGGAAAAGACTGGGAAGCAAAACTCACCATGGTAAGTAAGATCTTGTAAGCTTTGCTGACCGGAGTTTGTGTTGCTCAGAAAACAAAACAATTCCAGCGGTGGCTTCATGCACATACGGTAGTGCATGCTTTCACCATCGCCTCCTTCCGCCTGCAGGCTGAAAGAAAATTCCTCTCCTTCTTCTGGAACTCTGCAATCTGGCACTCCAGTTTACACCCCTCTTTCCAACAATGAAGTTAGAAGAAGAAAAGATTCCCAAACAACCAAACCGTCTCTCAAAAGCAGGATGTTCTTTTTATAGCCGGCCTGGTTGTGTTTCACACAAAGGGTGGTTCCCTCGCCTTCCTCCTGGGGCCTCAAATCTGTGCAATTTATGGAGGGGAGGGGAAATGTTGCGTTTTGCCACTTCCTTCTTTTTTTTTGCAAGCGCAAGCACAGTGTTTCCCGTTTCCTCGCCCACAGTGTATTTTGGTGCCTGGGGTTGCATGTGCCACTAGATATGCCTCAGGTGACTGTGGGAAGTTCCCACAGACGGAACGAAAGCCCTGAAGGGCAAAAGAGACGGCAGCCTCATTGACCATTTCATTTCCCAGAAGGTGGAAGAAGCAACACAGGGATCATCTGTTTTGGACCGGGTCCTCACCAACAGGAAGGAACTCATCATCATCAACAAAGTAGAAGTACTGGAAACTTGGGAGGAAGTCACCATGTCCTCCTGGGTTCCAGGATACAGAGGCAAGGGAAAGCGGAGTCTAGTTGGACATGCACTCTAGACTTTCAGAAGGCCAATTTTGAAAAGCTGAAGGAGCTACTGGGTGAGATCCCATGGTCAGAAATACTCAAAGAGACGGGAGACCAAGATGAATAGCAGTTTGTAGAGGCTTCCGGTCCAGCGCCAGCGCCGATCGGCGGGGTTTTTGTCTCGCTCTGAGACAGCCCGTCTTCGCTAGAGGGGGGAGGGCAGCGAGAGCAACGCTGCACCCCATAGAACCTCGGGTCGAGCGCCCCGGGGGCAAAATCGCTCAGCGGAGCCCCAATCCGGACTCCCCAACTCTCCGGTTGCCCTAGTAAGAGCGCCGGAGCGAGAAGGGCCGAAGTCGCGGGGGCCATTTTGAGCGCCATCGTTGCTCTAGCGGAGAGAAGCTCCGAGCCGGAGGCGGAGAGCGCTGGATTCTTCCACAAGAAAGAATTGGAAATTAAGACTGTAAGTAAGCTTCTAAAAATTGGAATTGAAATTAATTTGGACTTGGGAGAGAGGGAAACAAAACGGAAGCCACCCCCTCCCACCGGCAATTCAAGAAACAGTATATAAATACCCGAAGCCGGGAATTGAAGATTTTGGTTTAAAAGGTATCCTCAAAGACGCAAAATATTTCTCCCCTGGATGCAGGGTAAAAGGGGAGAAGGACAGTGGTTATTGATCCCCTGCAGAAAGAAGGAAAAGAATTAGGAAAACCTTTTGCTTCCCCGGGATCCGGCAGCCCAGACAGCCCAGCGAGCTGACCAGGATTTATAAACGAACTTTCTTATTTAGACTTTTTAGAATTTCTGTGTACATGCTTTTGTTTATTGGCTTGGATCTTTATGTACTATGAATTGGAAAACGCAGTCAGTTTGCTAAAATGAGGTTGGGAAAATAAGCAGCGACCATTTTCCACCCCACATGATAAGTAGTGACCTTGACAAGACTGAACTATGTCAACAAAAAGGTATTCGCCTGAGTTCCAGCGAATTGTTTTGACAACCCTGTGGGAAGTAAGAATAGGACTATGTCGAGATGAGACTCAACAGCAAGAGTTAAAGCAGCAATTCCAGATGGTGATTGCTAAATATGACTTTTCAGATGATGAAGGTACTGAAATTGAAGGGAAAGATAGTGACAATGACAGCGACAGCGATTTAGAAGATTTTGACAATGATGGAGACTGTGATCTGGAGGGTAAAGCTAATAATGATGACTGTGATAATACAACACAAAATGAAGATCACCACGAAGGAAAAGATGATTTTTTTTCACAAAAGGATAAGCGGAATACCCCTCTTTTGAGGAGGGATCGACAGGAACCAGCGGAATTTCAGATTACCCACAAGGAGAAAGACAAGAACAACCTAAGAAGGGGAGAAACTCAGGGGGGCCTTATGGATGCCTGGAGGGCAAAACATTGGAAAAAGGGGGTGGGATGAAGGGAGAATGGGTGTGTGATCAATAGGATGGATTATTAGGATTAAAACTGGACTGTTGACCACGGAACTTGCTGGAATGGAGGGAGGTAGCCGGAGATTGGGGAGGAAAGGTTATATTGGGAATTGCTAGAGTGTAAATGAGATTTGATTATGGGAAAAGTTTAAGCCAAGGAAGTTTATTGAGGGGGGAAACTAGGCAAGGGAAGAAAAATTGGATTTGGAATTATAGGGATTAAGAGATTTAGCGAAAATGATAATAGTTAAGTTAAAAGTTTTATGAGGAATAAAAGTAATTATTTTATAGATAAGGAAACTGTTAAAGAGGATAATAAAGGGATGAAAACCGGGGAAGGGGGGAGGTAGGGGAAGCCCACAAAACATGGTTTAGTAATGCTGATTTGGAAAAGATTATTTTTGTTTTTATTTTAATTTTCTTTATATTTTCTTTCTTGTCGTTTTTCTATTTTTCTATTTTTCTTTTTGTATTCTTTTTCTTTTTCCTTTTTTAGTATAGATTCTTTCTTTTTGGTATGAGAATGGATGGTTGGGTGGTTGCCTTCCTGCTTTCTGCCCTGACTCCCTAGAGCTTTCTGGTGGCAGGAGGGGGCTTTGGGGCGGGGGAGGGGGAGGGAGACATAAACCCAACCATAAAATGGACCACCTTCAACTGTTCGCCTGCATGGGATTCTCCTGTGGCAGGGGAGGGCCCATGGAAGGGGGGTGGAAAGAAGGTGGAAAATATGTTTATGTAAGTACCGTTTTTGTAATCTGTAAAACTAATAAAAATTATTATTTTTTTAAAAAAAAGATGAATAGGAGTTTGTAAAAGGAGAAAAATTGATATAGTTTAGTTGGTTAGACTCCGGCAGTGTTTCCCAACCTTAGGGTTTCAGCTGTTTTTGGACTACAACTCCCATCATCCCTAGCTGGCAAGACCAGATTTCTGGGCACGTTGCGTGTGCTCAGAGCTATTGTCATTTTTGCTGTTGCTTCCTGCGTTCAGGGCCAAGACGGGGCTAAGATTACCCCTTTCTTCCCCAGTATCTCATGTGAAGCACCACCCTTGGGTGTTGTTGTTTTTTCAGGGGGGGGGGATGCGTTCTACTTGCTTCTGCCACAAGTACACCAAATTCCCCTTCTAACGGTCCTCATTGCTCTGAAAATGTCAATGCTCAAGTTGATTGCTTGACTTTTTTCTCTTTCTTGCCCTCCCTCCAACCTCTCTTCTTCTTCTTCTTCTTCTTCTTCTTCTTCTTCTTCTTCTTCTTCTTCTTCTTCTTCTTCTTCTTCTTCTTCTTCTTCTTCTTCAAAAAACCCATGGCTAAAGCTGTTTGCATTAATTATTTCCAGCCTCCCAGATATGTTCCTTTTTGCAGTCCGAGGAAATAATTGGGGCAGATGTTGGCTGAGAGCTGCCTTTCCCATGCTTGGGAAGGAAAGGAGGGGGGGGGGGAGGGAGAAAAGGAAAGCTTGCGTTGGAATTAGATATTTGCAAACAACTGTCATATCTAGGTCACTTGAATATGGTGCGGCAGAGCGGAGGGGCGGGGGAGCGAATAAAATCCTTGGGGAAAAGACATTATGGGTTGTTGTTGTTGTTTTTCCAAATTTTCTGCAGTTCTACAGCCATTTGGGGCTGTCAGGTTGGAGGGTGAAGGGGGTGGGGTTGTGATGCAGCCGTTTCCGCCCCCCACCCCCACCCCACCAGCACACTTGTCTCCTTGCCTGTCTCACCACTGGTTCCATTGTCAATAATAATAATAATAATAATAATAATAATAATAATAATAATAATAATTTATTATTTATACCCCGCCCATCTGGCCGGGTTTCCCCAGCCACTCTGGGCGGCTTCCAACAGAAACATTAAAATACACTAATTTGTTAAACATTAAAAGCCTCCCTAAACAGGGCTGCCTTCAGATGTCTTCTAAAAATCTGGTAGCTGTTTTCCTTTTTGACATCTGATGGGAGGGCGTTCCACAGGGCAGGCGCCACCACCGAGAAGGCCCTCTGCCTGGTTCCCTGAATCAGCCTCCAAGGAAGATTAAAATGAAAGGGAGCTGCACTCTCTGTTTTAGGGGTTTTGTGTTTTCTGAGTGCCCTGGGACACAGCAGGAGGTAGATATCCTTTTGGCTTTAGAGGAGACATTATTATTATTATTATTATTATTATTATTATTATTATTAATAGTAGTAGTAGTAGTAGTACTAGTAGAATTTATGTATTAATCCCCTACTACCAGGAGAGTCACTTGCACCAATGTTAATACATTGAGCATACAGATGGCTCAACAGCAGCAGCATAGAATATTAGAATTGTAGAGTTGGAAGGGATCTCAAGGGTCATCTATTCCAGCCCCCCGTAAATGCAGGAATCGTTTGCTCATTGTGGGGCTCAAATCCACAACCTTGATATTAAGAATCTCAAGCTCTACCGACTGAGCTATTCGAGGGATGCAGTTATCCTTGTTGCTGTTATTGCAGTTAATTTATTAATTGCCTTCTAAACCACCGTCTCAATGTGATTTACACATAAAATAGTTTTAAACCAGCAAATACATGGTAAAGACCCATTTATCCCTGAAAACCTGATGGGACAGAAAGGCATCCCACTTCTTCTAGTGCATGCAGATAGTGGGCACCTGCAGTATCTCAAACAGGAATGCAATTCCACAGGACAGGGGCAGCCACACTCAAAGCCCTGCTCCGAGTTATTGCAGAGTCGGCTCCTGAGGTCTTTGGAGTTTGCAGGAGAGACTCTCCCACAGACCACAGTGATTCACTGGGTGCATAAAGGGATAAGGCTCTCTCTCAAGCAACCTGAGTTGTTTAGGGTTAGTATCAACACCTTGAACTTGGCCTGGTAGCAAATTGGCAGCCATTGCAAGTCCTGTAAGCAAGGGGGTTTGCCCCTTACCATCTTTTGCCCCTGGCCCTGCCCACAGCTGACATGTGGCCCTCAAGAGATTGATGGAATGTGACCCTCTGACTTCAAATGTTTCCTCTTTTTCTGCTCTGCAACCCCCTTGGGATGTTCCTTGAGTCTGTTAGGGAATTTTATAGGGGGGGGGGGCACCCAAACGAGGCTTCATTTGGGAATCAAGATTGGCACTAATGCCCTCAAGGGGACCACATTTGATCCTACAACACCACTCTAGTATCGCACCAACACGAACCCCCTCAAGATCAAGCCCTGAGTAATAAAGGCTCCCTTTCCTACCCCTTCTCTGTTGCCTGAGACTCTATGTAACCATATTTCTTTATGAATGAATACAGTGTATCTTTATTTCTAAATGAAACCCCCTTTTTCTACTCTGGCCAAGGGCTCTCAGGGATGCAGGGAACAGCCATAATCCCTTAAGCAAGAGGTCAGGTAGCCAGGGTGGTGGTGCTCTGCATATCCATAATCCATTCAAGTACCATCTCCTGCCATTCCCAACCCTCCGAAGCCAGAGGCAATACTCACACTTGGACCCATTGTTTTTCCCCACCAGGTACTCAAGGATCCCCTCCCAGATACTTACTGGTACTTGCTTAACAATGTCCTGGGACATCGTGCATTGTTACCTTATGCTAATCCTGCTTACCTCCTGTTTACCTGTATGCTAATGCCCCTTGCACCTTCCCCTTTTCTGACGTTTTACCCTGTCACAAGTGATGTATGTATGATGCTTTCGATGTTCATTATGGGATGGTGGTGGGAAGTTTTAAAAGTTCTTGCAGCCCTGTTCACGGTGTTCAGTCTGGCATTGAACCTGCTGCGCAGTAATAAACCTTGCTGTTTGCTCCGGATCATGGCTGGACTCCTTCCTTTTATACTCCGCAACGACCACAGGCCCTTGCCTGATGAGCTGGGTGGCTGAGCATTCTCGCACCCAGAATTTTGCCCTAACAAGTCACAGCCCCCCTGCATGTTCTCACTCCATGAATAGCAGGCCCCTTGGAGCTTTCCTTCCTGGCCCACCAGCCCCTCTTTGGTGTCTTACTGAACAGAGGAAGGAAGGAAGGCTACCTTCAGGGGTTGGACTAGATGACCCTCAGGAGTACCTTCCAACTCTACAATTCTATGATTCAGTCACAGAGTATTAATACGCTATTGTATGCTGGAGCCTCTAGACATTCGGGACTTCCAAGGAAATAATCGGGTCAGGGCTGGTGCGCGTTCCCCTCACTCCCCCCCCTCCTTTTCCCATCTGCAATTTCTCCATCTCTTGCTCTCCCATTTTTGCAACAGGTTAGTGAGGCACCTGATTGAGGCCTGTATGAATTTAAAAGATATATTTGAAATGTTTAATGTTGCTCCAGCCGGCTAAAGCATTCTAACTGTTGTTTGCTCTTCTTGCTAGGGCCCCCTGATTTATGACAAGCAAAAGGCCTTTACAACCTCTTAGGTCATAAAAGGTTAAACTTACTGGCTTGAGATGACCCTGCATATTTAGAAAATATAACCCAGCTGCATATACACTAATTAAGAGTTGGTAAATATTATTTAACAGAAAATGATACCCTGAGAGAGTTCCCAGCCATTATTTTTATAAAGTCTAAGGTTTACTGGGAAGACAACAACAGCTGGGCTCATGGAAAAGGGGGGCTCATTGCTCATTTCTAAAGAGTCTTTTCAAACCTCTGCTTTCAAGCCTCTGCTTTGCTTGAGGTCTTTTGTACACAAACCTTTTCTCTTTTGTACACAAACCTTTTTCTGAAAGTTTCTGTTATATTGTATACTATTATAAACCAATGTGCCTTTTATGAGATTTGTTGGCTTAATGGAGTTATGCAAAGGATTTAGAAAGTAAGAAATGTTAGATTCTGATGCTAGATTCCTATAGCTCCTGGGTGTGTGGGAACATATCCAGGCTTTTGTTTAGATAGAATTTATTACCATAGCCATCTGTTTTAATCATTTTGTTTTAGCCATTTGTTTTGGAATGCAAGGGCAAAGGTGATCTGGTAATTAATGTTCCTTGTTTAGGCAAATGAAAGAGATACGACTACTTGTCTGCCATTTATGATAGAAGGAAATATAGCTCTTTGTCTCCCATAAAAGGTAATAGGAAATGGGTGTATCTTTTATCATTGGCTCTAGCACACAGCCAATAGGAATTTCAACCAAGCTGATTGGACAGAGGCAGCCAAAAGGAGGAGCAAGGGAGCTGGGCTGAGGGAATATAAGTGCTGACCAGCAGGGCTAGAGCAGGCAGAGCTTTTTGGTAACTATACCACTGTGCCTCTCATTTATTTGTCTGACAAATAAATTATTATTTTAATTTCTCTATTGCTGCGTTGACTATTTCATTCCAGCTAAGTGTCAACCACAAGCAGGGTGCTACATTAGGAGTGTGGGGGACCAGGCCTGTTTCTGCAAAATGATCCATTAATGATGAATTAAATTCTCGTTTACAAAACCGTAATCCTGCTTGATCATTTTTGTCCAGCCCTCACCTTTTCGCTCTTAAAATTCAGTGCACTTAAACTGTTCTGCAAGGGTTTATGAATGTTTAAAAATTGCTTTGTTGGTCCCCGAAGTAATTTGACAAGTCTGTCAGCTATTGATTAAAAAAAGGAACTACCTGGAATTATTCAAGGATTGGGATGTCTTGGGGAATTAGATAGAAAGTGTAAGAGAGCAGGGAGGGGCGTTATTCCAAATGTGAAAGGAAGTAAGATGTTGGAGGGTAAATATGTTCTCGAAATACTTTCTGAAAAATCCATTATGGCTGTGAAATTAACTTGAAATGAGAGAGATACTCGTCAAGGGTCTTCTTGGGGGTGAGGTGGCCAGGCAGGTTCTGTTCATGTTAAACTGGCATTTGCTCCACCAGGAGGAAACTTGAATGGCTTTATGATTGGACAAATTCATGGAGGAGGAGAAGACTATCAACATTAAATGAGCTACAGTACAGCTCTGTTCTGCCTCCACAGAGGCAGCAAAGCTCCTGAATACCAGTTTCCGGAAGCCGCAGGAAGAGTTTTGCTCTTGCACTTGGATCCTGCTTCCTGTTTTCCCATTGGGGCACCTGGTTGGCCACACTGAGAACGGGGGCTAGATGGACCATGGGCCTCATCCAGCAGGCTCTTCTTAGGTTCTTATGTTCTTATGACCAGTTCTAAAGAGGAAGCTGCCACCCTCCTGGGCCAAAGGAAGGAGCCCCCTTGTGCTCCTATAAGACAGCTAAGTGACAGGAAGAAGAACGATGGTGATAAAATAATGTGGTACAGTAATAGCACCGGGGGGGGGGGATTTTTCTCACTTTTGTGCTCTGGTTGTGGGCCTCTGGGCCTGGCATTTGGAGGGTGGGGGTGCTCTGGACATCCAGATGTCTTTGCCCTGCATCTTCCATTGTCCTTAACCATTGGCCATGCTGGCTGCTCAGCTGGAGGGCCCCAGTTTCCCTGCCCTTTTGGTCTAACCCAGCACAGCTCTTTTGCACTCCAGATGATGAGCATCTGGAGCAATTATCGACTCAAATCAACTCAGACTTAATTCAGACATCACAAAATCCGATCTCCAAGGTCAGGAACATTTCATAGGCCTTTGCCTGCTCCTTCTCTTGCTTCCCTCCCCGCTCTTGCCGCTTCTACCCTTCCTTTCCAGAGTTGCAGCAAGTTTGCTCAGACATCCAAATGGAACTGCAGGCATGAGCTGGAAGTTGCTTGCAAGCCATAGTTTACAAACCAAAGCTCTGGCTTGGTTGCAGCTTCTGGCTGGCAGGTTTGTTTGATTCTGACGAACTTTGGTTATTTGCTTATTCTTCTGCCCTGAACTCTTGGTGTTGGATGCTGGAGTTACCAGTAGCATCTAGGCATGGACTAAAGTCACACGTAGGCAGCTCGCCTTTCAGCAAAGTTGCTGCATCATGTTCTCTCAGTTTGCAGTCCTGGCCTAATACTGGCCTTCTTTGCAGGGATGTTGTGAAGATAGTTGTGATAATTCCAGGGCCTATCCTTAGCATGCTGTGTCACAGAACCACTTGTGTGATGTGGTTGGATATTTGCAAGTTACTTCAGCCTCCTAAAAGCCTTTATCTGTTCAACTGCAATGAGTTTGCCTGTCGTGTCCCTGCGTGATTCTCTGTTCTTCCAACTGTGCCGTCTTCTCCTTGGGGATTCAGCTATACCTCTCTTGCATCCAAGTGACAGGTTGAATGCACAGATGCTTCTTAACTACCCGTCCTGAGATGGGGCTGCCCTTTGCACCTCTTCACAAGTTGTTGTTCTTGGTTTGCTTCCATCTAGCTGGATGAACTTTTTTCAATGCAGGAAACTGATGCTGCTGCTGCTGCTGCTGCTGCTGCTTTGGACCTCAGCAGTAGTGTGCCATGGCACTTGGAAGGTTATGGGGCAGTAAATGGAGCAGGTGTTGGTCTTCCTTTCACCTCAGCTTCTACCTGATGCTTTGGAGGTGGCAGGGATTGAACCCAGGGACTTCTGCACCCTGAGCAGGTGTTCTGCCGCTGAACTGTGGCCTTCTCCCAACTTGGTGTCTTCTGAGATTTCCTTAGGGCCATGCAGATGTCCCACTATTCGCTTTTTTTTGTTCCCGCTGAGCTCTTTAGCAATGTTTGCTTTTTTATCTATTTTCCATTCCAACAATTCAATAATATCAATCACATTTCTGATGTTACTTCTCATTTGGCGTCCTGGTAAAAATCCGGCCTGGTCCTTATGTATTATATCAGATAGAACTTTTTTGAGTCTAGTTCCCATAATGTCCGCAAATAGTTTATAATCTAAGTTCAAAAGGGAAATAGGTCTATAATTTTTCACATCCAGCAGGTCAGCGTTTTCCTTTGGGATTAGGGTAATAAAAGCTTCCTCCCATGACTTTGGAATCTGTCCTCCCTCCAGGATTTGGTTCATTAGTTTCGTTAGTACCGGTGTAATTTGTTCTTGTAGTTCCTTATAGTATTTGGCTGAGAGCCCGTCTGGGCCTGGTGCCTTCCCCATTTTCATCTTTCTAATTCCCTCCTGTACCTCCTCTGTTGTAATTTGTGCATTTAGTGTGTTGACCTGTTCTAAATTTATTTTCCCCACTCCACAATTCTCTAAAAACCTTTCTATTTCTTCTCCCTCTTCCGTCCCCTTCTGATAGAGCTCTTTATAAAAGTTCTGGAAAGCAATTCTTATATCTTTTGGATTTTTTATCATCTTGCCTTCTTTTTGGATTTGGCTTATATGGTTCTGCTTTTGCCTTTTTTTAAGCTGCCAGGCTAACAGCTTTCCACATTTATTTGCGTGTTCAAAATTCTTTTGTTTTATCCGTCTTAGCTTCCACTCTATCTCCCCGCTAACTAACGTTGAGTACTCCGCTTTCAACATATTTACTTTTTGTTTTGTTCCTTTATCTGACGGGTTTTTGCCCAACCGTTTTTCATTCTCTGACAAATCCTTCAATATTTGCTCTATCTTCTTCTCCCTCTCCTTTTTTTTTATACTGTTTTGTTTTATTAGAAAGCCCCTCATAAAGGCTTTTCCCGCATCCCAGACCCAATTAATTCCCGACCCCTCTTTTAAATTTAGATCTAAATACTCCTTGAATGTTTCACGGGCCTTGTCCACAATTCTTTGGTCAAAGAATAGCCCTTCGTTCATTCTCCAACGAAAGGATGAGGGTTGCTCTTCCGACAATTCTAAATATGTCGGATTATGATCCGAGAGGGTCCTTGGTGGAATGTCAGTTTTGCTTATTTTAGGTCCCAATTCCCTTGATACCCAAATATAATCTATCCTTCCAGAGCTCTGATTGGGCTCTGAAAAGAATGTATACTGCTTAGAGGTGGGATTTTTGTACCTCCAACTGTCAATTAGGTCTAACCTTTCTACCATGTTGAAGAAGGACTTTGGTAACTTGCAGTCTTTATTTGATTTCCTCGTCCCCGATCTATCCAATATTGGGTTAACCACCCCATTGAAATCTCCCAAAAGGAGCATCTTTTCATCTATGAATTCTAATAATCTTTTCTCTAATTTTTTATAAAATATTGCTTTTCTCTGATTTGGGGCATACACTCCTACTACCAACAATTTTTCTCCTTGCACCATAACTCTAACTGCAATTACCCTGCCCTCTTCATCTTTAAAAACCAATTCCGGTTTAAACTTCTCTTTTATATAGAAAACCACACCCCTTTTCTTTTCATCGCTTGAGGTGGAAAATTCTAAGCCTAATTTTTTATTCGTCAAAATCCTTTCATGTTTTTTTAGAATATGGGTCTCCTGTAAACAAATCAGGTCTAATTTTTCTTTTGTTAGAACATATTCAAATTTGTTTCTTTTGCTTTTACTATTTAGTCCATTCACGTTCCAAGATTTTATTTTCAGTGCCATAGTTTTTATTTCTGTTAAATATATCTTATTTGTTTTCCGTAGGAGTACACTATATTCACTTTTTTTATGTACGTTCCTCCTTATCTATATCAATATCTGAGTTTTCTCCTTCTCCTTCACCCATGCTTTTCTCTTCCCCCTCTTCTGGTAGTTCCTCCTCTTTCTCTTCCCCCCCTACCGCTCCCTCTTCTTCACTCTTTTCCATTCCTAAGATCTGTCCATACCTTCTCCCGAATTTATCAATATCACCTTGATTTTTAAACGTAAATCTCATACCCTTGAAGTGAAAAGTAATTCCATTCGGAATTTCCCATCTGAAACCGATATCGTTTTTTCTCAACACCTTGATAAACTCCCGGAATTTCTCTCTCTTGCGTAGTACTCTTGTGGGCACTTCTTTAAATATGATTATCTCCCTCCCGTCAATTACAAATTTGTTTGAAAAGCTTAATTTTAGAATTTCATTTCTTATGTACATCGAATTAAAAATAACTAAACAATCCCCAGGGACCTTTTTTGACTTTGGTTTTACCGGTTTCATCCTAATCCTAAACGCATTCATAATTGCGGCCTCAATTTCTCCTTTGTCTATGCCCATCCACTTTGCTAACTCCACCGAGAGTTTCTCCTTTACGTTCTCATCCCGTTCTTCCGGCAGGCCCCTGAATTTCAAATTCTGTTGTCTTTGTCTATATTCCATAAGGGCCATATTATCCAACATTTCTTCTTTCTCCTTTTTCAGTTTGTTTATCTCTTCCCTTAAGCTTTCGGTTTCTTTTTTAACCTCTTTCACATCTTTTTGCACCTTTTTAGCACCTTCTTCCAAACCCTTGGTTTTCCCTGCCACCTCTCTAATTTCTTGGGTTAGCTCCCCCACCACCTTTTCAAATTTTTGGTCAATTGAGTTCTGTATGTCTACTAGTTTTTTTTCGATGTTTTGCTCACTTTGTTTGATTTCTTTTTTTATCTCACTTAGGAGTCCTTCCCAATCTTTACCATCCTCTTGTCTAGAGGGGCGTCTGTCTGATGGGGTTGCTATCGATTTTGCACCTCTTTTTCCCCCCATTTTCTTAAATTCACTTAATCGTCACTTTTTATATTTCCCGCTCTTCTCCCTCCCCACTTTCCCTCCCCTCTCCTTTACAGGAACAACCCTTGCCTTTTCCTTATACTGTTGAGAGTTCTCAAAAGTAATTGTTACTTGGCTCCCCCCCAAGTCTATTTCCCCACTTATCACCAGTTTGGTGAGCCAGGTATATTAAATGTCTTTCTCTCAACAGAAGATAGTTCTCTCAACAAAAGGTAGTTCCGTGCAGAGAGGAAAGAACTCACAGTCCCTCCTCCTAGATGTTCACAGTTGTCCTCCTTCGTGATCCGGTCTCTTAAAATTCAGGTGGCCCTCCGTCAGTTCCAAAACAATAAGTCAAAGTGAGGTGGGGGTCCCAGATATATCCAGGTATATTTAGGTAGTTCTGTTGGTCCACCAGGTTTAGTAATAGAACAGTCCGTGCAAACCCAGGTGACGCCCAAAAGGTCAGTTAATAGCGCCAAACTAACTTCAGGGTCTTAAAAATAACTCCGTTTTTCTTTCTAGGTCCACGCCGCTAAGCGTTTCTCCCCTCCGTTCTGAAGCATGGGAGTGGCTGGGGCGGGGATCACTTCTGCGGGGGTTTGCGTTGTTTGCCGAGATTATCTTTGAGTAAATTAACTTCCCAGAGGGGAAGCTTCGAATACTTAGTAACTTAAAATAACTTAAAATATTTTAGTCCAGGAGAGTCGCCCCCTTCAGCATACCTCTTTATTCCGCTGGCTACAGCAAAATGGGAAGAATAATATTCGTTTTGTTTATATTTTTTGTCACTCTGCACCGCGGAGGTCTCTGAGACGAATCTAGTTGTATGATTCTCAGAATGGTTTTACCCTCACTTTCCCCCACCTTTCTCTGGGGGGGAGGAGGCTCCTCAGTCAGTCTTTCCTTGAGACTCCGCTGGTGACACACTCCTCCGCGGCCGGTGAGTAGTTTATCCGCCGGTTACTAATTTTAGTCGGCGTTTTCTTGCAACCTTTAATCGAGCGCCATCTTTAACTCCAAGTAGAGAGAGAAGTCCATTCCAAATTCAGATTAGCCCCTCTGAAGCCCGGCAGACTCCACACATAAGTTCTCCATTCAAATCATTGAAATGCCTACCGGGACTGCAGATAAATATCCTGGAGGCAGGCTGCTTACCACGGGAGCCTGAGGCTGCGTGAGACGCGGTTGGCGGTGCTTCCCCCTCGCGTCCACCACTCAATCCCCCCCTGAGGCCACTAATTTGGGCCCCGAAAGAGAGGAGAATGGCTTAAGGACGCCGCTGGGTAGCCTATTTTTCAAGGTAACTCCCCTTGAATCTCGGGTCTGTTAAGCCCTACAGAACCTGGTAAACTCCCCCGTCTCAACCGAAGCGACCACAGCGCGGTCACTTCGCGCTCCCTTCCGTGTCCGCAGCTCACCGGAAGTCTCCCTCTGAGATTTCCTTAGGGCCATGCAGATGTCCCACTATTCGCTTTTTTTTGTTCCCGCTGAGCTCTTTAGCAATGTTTGCAAAGAGGGAAGAGTCACAAGAAGTGCAGCAATGTCTGGAAGGTGCATTGCATTTAGCAAGTGAACGAACAGGGAGAGTTTCACGCCAAGGGGCCCATCTTGTCTTTGGACAATGGGGTCACCACACACTGCATTGCAGGCATAGCTGCCAAGTTATCCCTTTTTTACAGGGATTTTCCCTTATGCTGAATAGGCTTCCTCGTGAGAAAAGTGAAAACTTGGCAGCTATGATTGCAGGCCACTTCCTTTGCTTCCTGCTCTTTTGCCTCAGATGGGATGGCAAAGGACACCAGGTGGGGGGAGGGTGTCTTCTGACCTCTGCTGACATCCACTGAGGTAGATGAGCAGATTCCCCCTCCCCAACTTGGGGGCTCTCTTGCACTGTCTGAAGCGACATTTCTCTGATTTCCCAAAACATTTTCTTTGCATGCCGGCAAATATTTTATTTTTAAAGCAGAGAAGAGAAGAAGTACAATTGGCCCCCTGTGGAGCACACCTCCATCTCAGTTTCTACCTGACTCACTGCACTGAGCCGAGCCTTGCTGAGTCAGGGCAAAGGCACAAACAGCTCAGCATCCTGTTTCCCAGCAGCTGTTATTTAAAGGTAGACCGCCCCTGAATCTGGAGCTTCCCCATAACCATCAATAGGCACCAGTAGCCCTCTCTTCCTCCATGCATTTAATTTGATACTGGGGAATTAACTCTTTAAAGAACTTGCCAATATCATAATGTTGTACTACGAGTCTATGGTGCTGTGTTCAATTCTAGTCACCTCGCCTCAAAAGCAAAATTGTTGAGTTGGAAAAGGTTCAGAAAGGGGATGGAGGGACTCCCCTATGAGAAAAGGTTGCAGGCGTTTGGTAATTTTTAGATTGGAGAAAAGGCGAGTAGGAGATGACGTGATAGAAGTTTGTAAGACTCTACAGGGCGTGGAGAAAGTGGATAGTGACAAGGTTTTCTCCCATTCTCGTAACACTAGAACTTGTGGAAGATTCAGGACAGGCCAAAGAAAGCCCTTTTAATGCAGAAAGTCCTTCTGAATGGCTACTAGTCAGGATGGCCGTTCTCTGAATCTGAAGTTGGAGGCAGTGATGACCCTGATAGCTGGAATCTGCAGGCGGGAGAATATTGCTCTTGTGCTTAGATCCTGCACCCTGGATTGCTACTGGCATCTGGCTGACCACTGCGAGAGCAGGATGCTGGACCAGAGAGGCCACTGGCCTGATCCAACAGGGTCTTCTTGCATTCTTACAGTCCTACTGAACTTTAAAAAAAGAAAAAAAAACAGCCACCCAACCCCACACTTAAATAAATATATGCAAATTGGGAGGGGCGGGGGTACTTGAGAGGGCACCCACAAGCCCCACAATAGGGACCACAGAGCCAGACAGGCAAGAGGTCCCTGGGAGTTCGTGGGCCACCTTCTCTGATGCTAAAGTATGCAAATCTCATTGATTTGCATACCGTAATCCAGTCGTGGAGGGTTTTGTTTGTTTGTTTGTCTTGGTATTTGCAGTGCTGGCTTATTGGTGGCCCACAGAAAGAAAGGCGTGGAAGGTGAGTGAGACGCTTCAAAGCTGATCCAGCGCATCCCTCTGAAAGTTTGCATTCCAGGCCTTTCCTCGCTCTTCAAAGCGTAACACGTGGGGCGTATTAATATTGCTAATTGACGTGCATGTGCAAACAGCCATCCCAGTTTAGGAATCGGCAGCCCTGCTCCTGACACGCAGTCTTTCGGCACCAGGAGACGGGGAAGTGCAGGGCACTAGCAATCAAATTAGGAAGGCGAGGGTCTGGGTGTGCTAGCTAAGAGCAGACTCCGCCAGCAGACTGGCAGAAAGTGCAGCCTGGAGGCCTGCTGCACAGAGAGATGGCGTAATTAGCTGCTTCTGAGGCCCCTGCAGCCAAAGATGTGCCTGGTTAATTCCAGTCAATACGGGGACTTCCAGCTTCCCTCAACTGTGCAACTCATGGCTGTGAGAAACTCTCAGCTCTCCCCACCTTCTGGGCCAGTTGCATTCCCTACTTTCCTCAATGCTTAAGAGCAGGCATCCCCAAACTCAGCGCTCCAGCTGTTTTGGGACTACAACTCCCATCATCCCTGACCACTGGTCCTGTTAGCTAGGGATGATGGGAGTTGTAGCCCCAAAACATTTGGAAGGCCGAGTTTGGGGGTGCCTGCTTAAGAGTGTCAGAAGAGGCCTGTTGGTTTAGGCCAAGGGCCCACCTAGCCCAATGTCCCACTTCCCACAGTGGTCAAAGAGATACTAGTACCAGTTGCCATGTTTTGTTATGTTTTACACCCCATGTTTCCTCCAAGGAGCTCAAGGTGGTGCACACACTGCTCCCCCTCCTCATTTCACCCCGTGTGAGACTGCCCCGTGTGTGGATTCGAACCCTGGCCTCTCCCAGTCCAACGCCCTAACCACTACCCCCCTGCTGAGCCTCAGCCTTCCTTTTCTTCCTGACTTCTGTACAGAGTGCTCTGCATCCACAACTTTGCCGCAACTCCCGTCCTTGGCCCTGCAATTACAGATGCTGCACTGCAGCACATGGGCAACTTGCTGCCCAAAAGCAAACTTGGAGCAGTTCTCATTCATTGCTTCTATCATAGCACTTTTGTGGTTGGGTGACTGCATTTTACCAGCACGCAAGTGAGCAGGAGCGTACCTGGAGGAACCTTACTGCAAAATAAGCCTTTTTGTGTCACTGTCGAGTGGTGGGGAGAGTCCGAAAGCAAAGGCCTTTCTGCAGCCTCAGCATTTCCTTTGCAGTTCAAAGAGTTGGTTTCACAAGACACATTTTTGGGCCCTTCTCTCCCCCAACCTTTGGGCATCCCAGCTGTGTTCAAGGCCTGTCAGGCTGAACATTGGCTGAAGCTTCCACCTTGCGTGGGGAAAGTGGAGATAAAAATGGTTGTCAGTGCCACCTTTGCTCTGTTAAACTCCTGAGAGTTCCCTTCTCCCTGGAAAGATGGCAGCAGCCTACTTTGTGTAGAGCCATCCTCTTCCCAGATGTTTCTGCCAAGCCCACACTACAGCAGAGCGTTGAGGCTGGGGCCCTTCTCCTGTTGTTTTCCCCTCACGTGGCATTCCAGGGTAGACTGCCTCTGAAGAAAGAGGTTCCATTGGGCTGCCATGACAACGACTTCCAGACCAGTCTTCAGCCCAGGGGCTGTTGCTCCTTCTTGTTGCAAAGGCACCCTTTTCTGAATCGTAACTGCCAAACCATAAATCCTGTTCATTAGCCTGATTTCACAAGACACATGTAGCGGATGAGTAGCTCTCTGAAAGATCTTCCATGACTCCTTCCCCTCTGCCCTCACCCTTGTCTTCCCGGCAGCCTCGTGGACTAATTTGATTGGAGGCCGGGTGTCTGGATTTCAGCCCTCTAAAGAGGTCTCCAAGCATTGTGAATTTTATAGTTCTTCACCACTGATCTGGAAGCTCTGTTCCTTCAGACGCAAGCCCAAAACTGGACAAACGACAAACCCAGCGGAGATGTATAGCCTCCCTCAATTTCCAGCAGCCCAGACTAAGTGAGCACAGGGCAATTGGGAGCTTTGGAACTCCCTGCCTCTTGAGATGTAGCAGGCACCTTCACTGTACCCTTTACAGCACCTGCTAAAACACTTTTGTTAGACAAACCTACCCAGGTGTTCAGAAAGTTAATGCAAGTCTTACGGTAATCTGTTTTTCTTCTATTGTTGTTTTAACTTTTTAAATGTCTGAAGTTATTGCTGTTAATTTTTCTTAGTGGTACTTTTATTGTTTCATCTTTTTGTAAACTGCTTTGAGGCTTTTTACAATCAAGCAGTGTATAAATTGTATGTGGGCATAGGATGCTGGCATTGAATTGGCCCATTCTGGTTTCACACAAGTCCCTAGCCCAGGGGCATTCTAAGTTGGTGTGTGCACAGCTAGTAACTTTCTTTCTCCAGCTGGCAGCCCCTGGGGAGCAGAGAGCAGGGGGCCCCTAATAGTATCAGAACAGGCTAACTTCTGGGTCAGACCAAAATTCCACTTAGTCCAGCCCTCCTCGGTGTGGCCAGCCAGATGCCCATGGAAAGCCTGGCCTGAGTGCCATATCAGCTCTCCCCACCTGTGATTCCCAGGAGCTGGCATTCAGAGACAGAGGAAGTAGGATGAAGGGGATGCAGCTGCCCACCTACGAAGAAAGGTTTTCATTCTGGAGAAAAGGCAAGTAAGAGGTGATATGATAGAAGCTGGAAGATTCAGGATGGATAAAAGAAAGTGTTTATTTACTCAGCGCATAGTTCAACTGTGGAACTCACGCCCAAAGGAGGCTGTGATGGCCACCAAAAACGATTGGGCAGTTTCATGGAGGAGAGGGCTGTGCATGGCTGCAAGCCACAATGGCTCTGCTCTGCCCCCGCGGTTGGAGGCAGCCATGCTTCTGAATACCAGGTGCTAGAAGGAGGAGAGACGATGGTTCTTGTGCTCAGGTCTCATGGGTTGGCCACCGTGAGAAGAGGAGGCTGGGCTGGATGAGCCATTGGTCTGATCCAGCAGGCTCTTCTTATGCTCTTATCCACAGGAATACTGGTTTAAACCCCGCACTCCCACACACTGGGCAGGTATTGGCCTCCATCTTTTGAAAGAGCATGTGGAATTGTTTGCTGTTGTGGAGAGAGAGGGAGAGGGCAAACAGGCCATTTCACAGCAACCCATGAAGGTCACAACTAAGAGGTCTCCTGAGACCTGAGCAGGATGCATCCCACCCCTTCTTTCTGGTCTCTGGGTTCAGGTAGAGTCATCTATCAAGAGCGAACCTTTGAAGGAAGTCAGAGAGAAGAACGGATGTGTCAGGAGGGGGCTGAGGGATTGATTGGCTGGGAAAGGCTCCAGCCTGTGGAGGGATGGATGTTTCTAGGCTATGACGGAGCCCTTTCCTTTTATGAGTAATCATGCAGGATTGGGGGAGGGCCGTTGCAGGCAGGACAGATGCTTTGGACCATCGAATTGCAGAGTTGGTGGGGACCTCAAAGGTCCTCTAGTCAACCCCCTGCAATGCAGGAATCTGAGCTGAAGGATCCCCATGATGGTGTTCTGCACATGTCCAGAAGACTGGTCTTACAGATCTTTTTGAAGTAATGTATTCACTGTGACAACAGATATGAATCACTTTGGCTATATGAACTGTAAAGGTAAAGGGACCCCTGACTGTTAGGTCCAGTCGCGGATGACTCTGGGGTTGCGGCGCTCATCTCGCTTTACTGGCTGAGGGAACCGGCATATATTCCAGGTCATGTGGCCAGCATGACTAAGCGAACCAGAGCAGCGCACGGAAACACTGTTTACCTTCCCGCCGGAGCGGTACCTATTTATTTACTTGCACTTTGATGTGCTTTCGAACTGCTAGGTTGGCAGGAACTGGGACTGAGCAACGGGAGCTCACCCAGTCACGGGGATTCGAACCACCGACCTTCTTATCGACAAGCTTCTGATCAGCAAGCCCTAACCCAGGGGTTCCCAAACTAAGGCTCGGGGGCCGGATGCGGCCCAATCGCCTTCTAAATCTGGCCCGTGGAAGGTCTGGGAATCAGCATATTTTTACATGAGTAGAATGTGTCATTTTATTTAAAATGCATCTCTGGGTTATTTGTGGGACCTGCCTGGTGTTTTTACATGAGTAGAATGTGCCCTTTTATTTAAAATGCGTCTCTGGGTTATTTGTGGGGCATAGGAATTCGTTCATCCCCCCCCCCCAAAAAAAATATAGTCCGGCCCCCCACAAGGTCTGAGCGACACTGGACCGGCCCCCTGCTGAAAAGTTTGCTGACCCCTGCCCTAAATGGCCTCGGTCCTGTATACCTGAAGGAGCGTCTCCACCCCCACCATTCACCCCTGCCCTAACCCCAAGGGTCATCTAGTTCAGCCCCCTGCAATGCAGGAATCACAGCTAAAGAACCTCTGGCATGTGGCCATCTGAGCTCTGCTTAAACACCACCTTGCTGCGCAAGGCCACAATCCTGCACCCGCTTCCTCCTGAGTACACATGGGTAGGACTGTGCTGTGATGCTTTCCTGGCCACTGGCTAGCAACCTCTGCTCCTCCATGAGCTGAACTTGTGTGTGGGGGGGGTGCCCTGCTTTTTCATTTCTGGAAGATTCTGGGTCACTCATTAAGCCCTCGGAAATGGTTGGTGTCAATGCCAGGGGAAGTGGGGGGCAACGCTTCTGCAGCTGCGAGGAAGGAGCAGGTCAGGTTGCAGCTTGGAGACCTAAAGAGCAGCCTGCTGGTAGCAAAATTAGAGGGCATAAACCATTCATCCAATCAGCCCTTCAGCTGGCTGGAGCATTGGGCTAGGCTCTCACTTAAACCGCTCAGTGTATGCAGTTTCCAGTTATAGTTGCAAGCAAACGGCATAGTTAGCAAGCATATAACAAGTAAATGCCCTAGAGCTAGGAAGATCAAGCCCAGATCAAGCCCCCCCTCACTTTGGAAGATTACTTATAACACTAGACTTTGTGGACATCCGATGAAGCTGAATGTTGTAAGTTTCAGGACAGATAAACGGAACGACTCCTTCACTCAGTGCATACAGTAATTAAAACTGTGGAACTCCCTCCCCAAGCAGGGCGTGAGGGTGACCAGCTTGGGTGATGAAATCATGGAGGAGTGGGCTGTCAGTGTCCACTAGCCATGATGGCTTTGCTCTGCCTGAACACCAGTTGCTGGAAGCCAGAGGAGGGGAGAGGTCTGGTGGTCTCTCCTTCCCTGGAGGTTTTGAGACAGAGGTTGGATGGCCACCTGTCGGGGATGCCTTATCTGTGACTCCTGCATTGCAGGGGGTTGGGCTAGACGACTCTTTGCGGGTGGGTCCTAAGTCTGCAACTGGATGATCTGGTTGGCCGTTGTGAGAACAAGATGCTGGGCGAGGTGGGCCACGGGCATGATCCAGCAGCCAGCCTCTTCTTACATTTGCTTTTGGGGAGATCCCTTTGGGACCACGAAACTGACACCATCTCACCACTTGTCCCAGGCCCTGAACTGCGGGGTCCATGGCACCGCTCCTCCGCGTTCCTCACAGTGCGCAGCGGGTGCTCGCTCGCTTGCTCGCAAGCGCACGGATGTTGACATTTTCGGCAGCTGTGGCTCCCTTCCCCAGCTACAGAGCAGCCAATCAGCAGCTGCGGGAGCCAGATCAAGCTCAAAGCTCGCAGTGTGTGTTTGTGCGCCTCTGCTGCTTTGGCGATGCTGAGCAGGGGCCAGAGGAGGGGAAAGTAGGTGGGCTGGGCGAGGAGGGGGGAACCAGGTGGTTGGGAGCAGTGGGAGAGACGGCCCCCGTTCGGTTTTTCCTTTCCTCAAGCTTTTTCGGCACAGAGAAGGAGGTGCCCAGCTCTCGCCTGACTTCTCCCGCAGCAGATGTTCCATGCCAGGCCACAGCTGTGAGACGGTGATGGGGCGGTGATGGAAGTCCCTTTTGGTGAGGCCTGGGGGGGGGGGGACAGGACTGATCTCTGTTCCGGAGAAAGCAGTATCCCCAAAAGCTTAACCCTTTTGCGCCTCTCCTGCAATGGCCTTTCGGAGCATTGGTAGCTGCCTCCACTGACACTAACAGCAGATGTTCCCAGGGGTTTCAGGCAGGGGATTTTAGAGATTGGGGCCTGGGAGCTTCTGTATGCAAAGCATGGGCTCTGCCACTGAGCTGTAACCTTCCAGGGAATTTCAGATAGGTTGGTCTTTGCCAGCCGTTCCTCAGAGTTGCTGAGAATTGAATGGGGGGGGACCCTCCACTCACAAAGCGTCAGTTCCTGGTGTCGGAGCTGCAGCCCTTTTTCCTTTCCCCTAACTGTTAGCCTTTAAACTGTAGGCTCCCTGGGGCCAGGGAGCGATCTCCTTTCCTGTCTGCATGTACAATAGAGAGGCGTCACGATCCAGAATGGTGTAGTGGTTAGCATTTCTGACTGGGACATGGGAGACCAGGGTTCATATCCCTGTTGGGCCATGAGGTTCGCTGGGTGTGACCTTGAGCTGGCTTCTCAGCCCAGCCAAGCCTCACAGGGTGGTTGTGAGAGTTAAACTGAGGTGGGGGAGGACCATGTAAGCTGCCTTGAGCTCCTTGGAGGGAAAAAGGCGTGATATAAATGCAATTAATAATAATGATAATATTTTATGATTGCTCAGTACCCAGTTTAAATAATAGAGTTGCATCATCTGATGAAGAAGTGTTGCCCAGTTTCACCCTAGGAGAGCCATACTTTAGCCCAGCCTAAGAATTTAGCTGATGCAGCAGCTCAAAAAGCCAATGCAATTCTGGGCTGCATCAATAGGAGTATAGCATCTAGATCTAGGGAAGTCATAGTACCACTGTATTCCGCTCTGGTCAGACCTCACCTGGAGTACTGTGTCCAGTTCTGGGCACCACAGTTCAAGAAGGATACTGACAAGCTGGAACGTGTCCAGAAGAGGGCAACCAAAATGGTCAAAGGCCTGGAAACGATGCCTTATGAGGAACGGCTTAGGGAGCTGGGTATGTTTAGCCTGGAGAAGAGAAGGTTAAGGGGTTCAGCCACTTTGAGAAAAAAGCTGGGGTGGGAATGGAATGGAATGGAATAGTAGAATAGAATAGAATAGAATAGAATAGAATAGAATAGAATAGAATAGACATTTGGGGAATAAGAAAAAAGGAAAGCATATGTTATGACGGTACTTGGCGTCTTAATTTTGTGCGTATGGGACCTTCTGCATGCAAACCAGGTGCTCCGCCACTGAGTTATAGCTCTTCCATAAGGTTCTGCTCTTGCCAGGGACTCCCTTTCTGCTTATGGGGTGCCTTCAACTTCCTGCATCATCCCTGGAGCCCTAATGTCAAGTTTACAACCCATTCCAATGATCCCAGGGAGGGACGAGGGGAAAACAGATGGTTGTGAAAGTCTACACTGGTTTTGTCACTATCTGCAGGGAGGTTTTCATTTATCCTGCGTCTTTGCTCCCTTCTCCTTTCCAAGACACCCCGAGTATTTGTTTTCTTTTAAGCTGCTCTGGGACCTCAACAATGCCCATTCTGTCCGTGCTGCATTGTTGTGGCTGACTTAAAATTATTCCCATCATTGTCCAAAGAAATGAGGGGTGGGAAATGTTCTGGAGCCGGCTTCCTTTCCTTGTCTGTGGGCGGGAAAGGATTACACAATAATCTTTAGCAGATTTTCATTCAGACCCAAGAATGTAAAATTATTATCATTATTAATTACCCGCCCTTTATCTTAAGGTCACAGGGCAGGTTACAGCACTAAAACACAGCATTAGAAACTGTTTAAAAAAAGCCTACAATCACAAAAAATAAGGTGTGTTCTAAAAAATATACACTCCTCAAGTGTCAAAAGGCATTTTCTGCGTTTGCCGGAAGCTGACTAATCAAAGTGCCTGACACACCTCTCTCTAGAGGGAATTCCTACCAGCTGTTGCCGATCTTCTCAAATCTGCCTTTCCTTTCCCTGAATTCCCTGCTTGATCTCGCACGACCAAAGGTCCCTCCCATTCAGCCAGCCTTGACCATGATGGCGGTTGGAGGATGGATGGCGGCTAACAGATTGAGGTTGAATCCTGACAAGACAGAAGTACTGTTCGTGGGGGACAGGAGGCGGGCAGGTGTGGAGGACTCCCTGGTCCTGAATGGGGTAACTGTGCCCCTGAAGGACCAGGTGCGCAGCCTGGGAGTCATTCTGGACTCACAGCTGTCCATGGAGGCACAGGTCAATTCTGTGTCCAGGGCGGCTGTCTACCAGCTCCATCTGGTACGCAGGCTGAGACCCTACCTGCCTGCAGACTGTCTCACCAGTCAGCAGAGCGATAGGGGTGGAGACGCTCCTTCGGGTATACTGGACTGAGGCTGTTTAGGGCTTTAAAGGTCAGGACCAACACTTTGAATTGTGCTCGGAAACGTACTGGGAGCCAATGTAGATCTCTCAGGACCGGTGTTATGTGGTCTCGGCGGCCGCTCCCAGTCACCAGTCTAGCTGCCGCATTCTGGATTAATTGTAGTTTCCGGGTCACCTTCAAAGGTAGCCCCACGTAGAGCGCATTGCAGTAGTCCAAGCGGGAGATAACCAGAGCATGCACTACTCTTGCTAGACAGTCTGCAGGCAGGTAGGGTCTCAGCCTGCGTACCAGGTGGAGCTGGTAGACAGCCGCCCTGGACACAGAATTAACCTGTGCCTCCATGGACAGCTGCGAGTCCAAAACCACATCCAAAGCATTTTGTGTGGCAGTTGTGTGGGAGATTTGGAGAGGTTGGAAGGTTGGAATGTGGGTATGTAAAGTTGCTGGGAGAGAGCGTGTTTATCTTTAGTTTAAAGTCTCTTCCGAGTCAGTTTGTTTTTCTGTTAAAGAAAGCCAACCTTTTGTTTTTCTTCTGTATACTTTAAACGGTATACTGCTAGTCAGGGGTTTCATGCTAGGTTGGGAAAAATCTTTAAACTTTTGGTGGTATATTTTAGCCAAGTCAACTTCTGTTTGCGTATTTTGTTTTTCTATAAACTCTGCGTGAATCGTACTTTGAAGGGCCACTGGGAAACTGGGGTATATGATTCATGTTAGCACTCTTAATACTCAGTTTCCCCCAATATTATTTCGCAATAGAAACATGCCTGCATTAGAACCACCACTTCCTTCCCGCCTGGCCTTCACAAAGGCAGCCTTCACTTGAAATGTGTTAGCAGGCTTCTATTTAAAATCTCCGATCCTCAGCGTCTTGGTTTACAATGGTGCTGATTGCGTGTTGCTTTTCCTTATTGGTTTTTAACCCAATCCTATTGTTTTATCTTGTTTTATTACACTTGTGAGCTACTTTGGGAACCTGTATGGATGGCTGTTTCCCTGAAGTTGGGAAAGATGGAGGGCGCTCAAGGAGAAGGGGACGACAGAGGATGAGATGGTTGGACAGTGTTCTCAAAGCTACGAACATGAGTCTGACCAAACTGCGGGAGGCAGTGGAAGACAGGAGTGCCTGGCGTGCTCTGGTCCATGGGGTCACGAAGAGTCGGACACGACTAAACGACTAAACAACAACATGGATGGGAAGGGCTGTAGATCAGGGGAGAGCATCTGCCTTGCAAACAGAAGGTCCCTGGTTTGAGCCCCACTAGCCTCTCCAGGTGGGGGGCTGGGAGAGACTCCCTGCCGGAAATCCAGGAGAGCCTGGTGGACAATACTGAGCTCCTGGCCGTCAGGATAAATAATACTGAGCAGGATGGGGCCCATTGTCTGACTAGGTACAATGCACGTGTTTTGTGTTTTGATATTGTAAACTGATCCTGGGATGAAGGGCAGTATAGAAATTTGATAAATAAATAGTGAGACAGGTTGTTATATGTTAGGGCAAAATTCTGGGTGTGAGAATGCTCAGCCACCCAGCTCATCAGGCAAGGGCCTGTGGTCGTTGCGGAGTATAAAAGGAAGGAGTCCAGCCACGATCCGGAGCAAACAGCAAGGTTTATTACTGCGCAGCAGGTTCAATGCCAGACTGAACACCGTGAACAGGGCTGCAAGAACTTTTAAAAGTTCCCACCACCATCCCATTATGCACACCGAAAGCATCATACATACATCACTTGTGACAGGGTAAAACGTCAGAAAAGGGGAAGGGGCGAGGGGCATTAGCATACAGGTAAACAGGAGGTAAACAAGATTAACATAAGGACATTGATAAGCAAGTACCAGTAAGTATCTGGGAGGGGATCCTTGAGTACCTGGCGGGGGGGAAAAACAATGGGTCCAGGTGTGTGTATTGCCTCTGGCTTCGGAGGGTCGGGAATGGCAGGAGATGGTACCTGAATGCATTATAGATATGCAGAGGAGCACCACCCTGGCTACGTGACCTCTCACTTAAAGGGTTATGGCTGTTCCCTGCATCCCTGAGAGCCCTTGGCCAGAGTCGCAAAAGGGGGTTCCATTTAGAAATACAGATACGCGGTATTCATTCATCAAGAAATAAGGTTACATAGAGTCTCAGGCAACAGAGAAAGGGTAGGAAAGGGAGCCTTTATTACACAGGGCTTGATCTTGAGGGGTTCGTGTTGGTGCGATACTAGAGTGGTGTTGTAGGATCAGACGGGGTCCCCTTGAGGGCATTTGTGCCAATCTCGGTTCCCAAATGAAGCCTCGTTTGGGTGCCCCCCCCTAATAAAATTCCCTAACATTATATTACTAATTACAACCCAGGTGTGCTGCTGGTCCAACCTGACACTTCTTTTTTCCAAGGGCTATTGCGAAAAGCAATGCTTGGCGCTGTCCGTGGTGCTGGAAGGGTGTGGCAGGGCCCCCTCTGATCCTCACTGTTCTTGCCTTCCCCTCCCTCCAGATCCCATCTAATGCCCAGGCTGAAGGAATCTCGCTCCCAGGAGTCACTGCTCAGTCCAAGTAGCGCTGTCGAGGCCCTGGATCTCAGCATGGAGGAAGAAGTGGTCATTAAGCCTGTTCATAGCAGCATCCTGGGGCAGGATTTCTGCTTTGAGGTAAGGCGTACCCCATTGACATCCAAGGAGGCTGCTGGCTGGATGCCCTGCTTTCGGGGTGGGTGGGTGTGCACTCCTGAGAGTTTGACCCCTGTGGGAAGCAGGAGGTTGGGCTTGGCGGACCTTTGGCCTGACCCAACGGGGTTGCTTTTAATGTTCATTTTGAGCCATGACAATCACTTATGTATTGCTTGTTGTTGTTTTTTAAATAATTTTATTAGTTTTGTATAACAACACAAAAAGACAAAACATTTAAAAAGAGAACATTTCTGCCCACCTTCTCCCCCCTCCCCCCACAAGTCCCCTTCTGCCACAAGTGGATCCTGCGGGTGTTGAGAGTCGAAGGTAGTCCATTTTAAGGCTGGTTTTGTCCCCACCCCCCTCTCCCCACCCCCTGAACCCCCCCCCCCTGCCACCAGGAGGCCCCGAGACATAAGGAGAGATTGGGATAGGGAACCCCCCAACCATTTATATCTTTCAGCATAATAGACAGACAAACAAACAAATAAAAAATATCAAATTCTTAATTTGTTAGACATTATATTTGTGACTTCCTCAGATCCCTTCTTCCTGATTTTCATGATTCTTAAATATAATTATGGCGGGTTTCTTATTCTTATTTCAAATTCTAATTCTTAAAACTCAACATTATTTTCCTCCTTCTTCATGACACCTCCCCACAGGTCCCCTCCTGCCACAAGGGGCACCCATGAGGTGCGACCCTCCAAGGGAGGTCTAATTTGTAATTGGGTTTCCTTCCACCCCTCCCTCCCCCCCCAAGGCCCCCCCTGTGTATTGCTTGTTTTAATGCAGTGGTGGGGGGGTTGTACCCCGCTTTCCATCCGAAAAGCCTGCCAGGGCGGCTTACATACAATCAGAACAAGACAGTCCCTCTCCCCTTGCAGACTTGCAAATTTCCCTTTAAAAAAAGAAGAAAAGACTAACACACAAGGGGTAAGCTGCAGGGAGGGAAGAGGAAAAAGAAAAACCCAGGCACCAATTCCCATCATAACCACCTGGCGCAGTTCAGTGGCAGGCTTCTTGACTACTGTAACAATTTGCTCTACGCAGGGCTGCCCTCGAAGCTATCCCAGAAACTCCAGCAGGTGCAGAATGCTGCAGTGAGGCTCCTCACTGGATCCCTGCCATGGGAGCATATTTACTCCATGCTTTTCCAGCTGCACTGGCTCCCGGTGAAGTACAGGGTAAGATTTAAGTTGCTGGTTTTGACCTTTAAAGCCCTTTACGGCCTAGGACCCTTGTACTTACGGGACCGTCACTCCCGGTATGCCCCGCGGAGGACCTTAAGTTCCATAATTAGTAACACCTTAGAGGTCCCGGGCCCAAAGGAAATCAGATTAGCCTCAACTAGAACCAGGGCCTTCTCAACACTGGCTCCGACCTGGTGGAACGCTCGGTCTCCTGAGGCCAGGGCCCTGCGGGACCTCATTTCTTTCTGCAGGGCCTGTAAGACAGAGTTGTTCCGCCTGGCATTTGGCCTGGAGTTAATCTGATCCCCTCCCCCATTTTCCCTTTCCCTTCTGTATGAGGCTGCATTTTAATTTTAATGTATTTAATCTTGTTCTTAAGTTGTATTTTAATCAGTTGTTTTATATCTAGTGTTAGCCGCCCTGAGCCTGGCCTTGATTGGGGAGGGCGGGGTATAAATACATTTTATTATTATTATATTATATTATTTTCTCCTGGCTAGTACAAAGCATTTCCTAGTATATCCATTCTAGGAATGTTGTACTTGACTGCTATGTCGAAACAAAATAAAAAAATTCCTTCCAGCAGCACCTTGAAGACCAACTAAGTTTTTTATTTTATTTTGGTATGAGCTTTCGTGTGCATGCACACTTCTTCAGATACGCTGAAATAGAAGTCCCCAGACGCTTATATATAGAGAAAGGGTGGGGAGGGGGTATCACTCAGAAGAGTGGTGGAAATGGGTGATTGACTGACTGATAGCTGTTGACGACTGTAAAAGGTAAAGGGACCCCTGACCATTAGGTCCAGTCGTGACCGACTCTGGGGTTGCGCGCTCATCTCGCATTATTGGCCGAGGGAGCCGGCGTATAGCTTCCAGGTCATGTGGCCAGCATGACAAAGACGCTTCTGGCAAACCAGAGCAGCACATGGAAACGCCATTTACCTTCCCGCTGTAGCGGTTCCTATTTATCTACTTGCATTTTGACGTGCTTTCGAACTGCTAGGTTGGCAGGAGCTGGGACCAGGCAACGGGAGCTCACCCCGTCACAGGGATTCGAACCGCCGACCTTCTGATCAGCAAGCCCTAGGCTCAGTGGTTTAACCACAGCGCCACCTGGGTCCCTAGTGTTGATGACTGTAAATGACGGCAAATGGTCTTGCATGAAAAAGCAAGAGGTGACTGCTATGTGTTTCACATCCCACAGTTAGTTAGTCATTGCATTCCCATCTCACCCTTTCTTCCAAGGAACTCAAAGTTGTGTACATGGCTCTCCCATCCCCCACAACAACCCTGTGAGGTGGGTCAGGCTGAGAAGCAGTTGCTGGCCCAAGGTCACAGCCAGTGAGCTTCATGGCCAAGCAGGGATTCGAACCCTGGTCTCTCCCAGATGCTAGTCCGGCACTCTGACCACTACACCACACTGGCTCTCCCAACAGTAGAGTGAGGGCTGCCTGCCTGCCCATCCTCTGGTATCACAATAAAGTCAGGGATTGGGGGCTTGGAGTGGGGACTTCAAAGCACCTGGTGTCACAACTGGGAGTGTACGTTGCGGTTCCCACTGCCTTCCCTACACCTGGTGTCACATATGACATCTGGGGCAGAGCAGGCAAGCACAGTTTGAGGGGAACAGCCCCACCTCAGAGAGCCCAGTTCAGAGACAGGGTGGATTTGATTTAAATCACAATTTAAATCACTAGTCAGTAAGGCTTGATTTAAATCATACAGTACTGTAGTTTTCTACATAAAGACTAATTCTTGCTGGTATAACTTTAATATGCTGGTAGATGAAGATTTTTAGAATCACAACTTTTCATATTAGTTTTTTATCCCCAGTTTAATAGGTTAATCATTCATATTTGGACAACTTTACTGTTGTACTTAGGAAGGAGAAAAATAATCATTACCTTAATAATAACAATTTAAATAGATTTATTCAACTGAAACAATAACATTACAGCATATGTTATGTGCTTAAACAAACATCCATGTTTGTTAACTAATTTGGCTAAACAAAAACAAAATATATATATTTTAAGAAACTTAGACTGTCAGCCCAGCCTACACATGAAAAACTTAAATACTGTCCACTCCAAACAATCAGAAAAATATTATTTCTATTCTATTCACTGAACTTCTTGAAAGTTAGCACTGAAGGGGTTGTTTCTGTATACATAGGTTTGTAGAACAATAGGATTAAGGTCTTTTTCTCAACTCTATTCATGTTATAACTTTTGCTGTGAAGAAGAGGCAAGTGATCTCTGTTGAGTCAAATTCAGTTTTGAGAACTGCAAAAGTAAACCAAGCATCTGTGATAATATCTTGTAAGCAGAGAAACTGCCCAATAATCTTACAAAAACCTCTGGAAGAGCATGACATTGTGAATGGATTAATGGAATTTATTTACCCCCAAAATTAAACATATATAACCTTATTCTACATAATTAAAAAACTAATCTTTATTTCATGATGGAATAACCTTTGGATGGTAATATATTTTCCTCAAAAAGCATTTTATTTTAAAAAATCCAATTTAAATCAAAAAAACATTTAAATAAAAAAAAATCCGATTTTTTTGATTTTTTTAAAAAAATCATTGATTTTTATCCACCCTGTTCAGAGATTCCTTACCCCTGTCCTTATCCTCATTTCCAAGAGACAAACTCTTGACACGGTGGGGGGGGGGAGAGAAGCAGGATACTTCAACTGTGATTTGAGGGATATTGCGGCATTTTCCTGTGGTCAGGAAACGGGGCTGTCGGCCTTCAGTGTGGCTGTTGCAAAATGAATGGTGCAAAATTGTCAGGAGTATGGGCAGGAGTCAGGCTCTGGGGCCTGTAGTGCTTTGCAGGACTGGGGCCTGCCTCAGCTTGTGCTGGAGAAGCAAGGCGTGGCCACACAGGTGGAGACCTCAGCTTGTGCTGGAGAGGCAAGGAGTAGTCTCTCAGGTGAGGCCACTTGAGATCTCACTGCACCTGGTGGCAGGAGCTGGGAGGGATAAAAGCCCAGCATTTCCCTTCAGCTCTTGGCCACAGCAACGCTTTCCCTGCCTGGTTGCATCTGGCCTCTTGATCCTTGCTCCGTGGACCCTTGCCTTGACGACGTCTTGATCCTTGCTCCGTGGACCCTTGCCCTGCCGACGCCTTGATCCTTGCTCCGTGGACCCTTGCCTTGCCGACGTCTTGATCCTTGCTCCGTGGACCCTTGCCTTGCTGACGTCTTGATCCTTGCTCCGTGGACCCTTGCCCTGCTGACGTCTTGATCCTTCGCCTTGCTTCTTGTTCCTTGAGCCTTCGCCTTGCTTCTTGTTCCTTGAGCCTACGCCTTGATCCTTGTTCCTTGAGCCTTCGCCTTGCTCCTTGACCCTTGGACCTTCGCCTTGCTCCTTGACCCTTGGACCTTCGCCTTGCTTCTTGTTCCTTGAGCCTTCGCCTTGCTCCTCGACCCTTGGACCTTTGCCTAGCTTCTTGTTCCTTGGACCTTCGCCTTGCTTCTTGCCCCGTGGACCTTCGTCTCTGCCTTGCTCCTTGACCCTGCAACTGCCTGCTGCTGGACCCTCAGCCCTGCACCTGTTCCTGCTTCTTCACCACCATCTTGCCTCTGGTCCTGACGCCCGCCGACCGGACCGTGACAAAAATACTGCAATTGGCATATACTTGCTTGCTTATACTTGCTGAAGCTGGCATATGTTAGGTACTTCCTCTCATTTAATCCCCACAGCAACCCTGTGCATAGCTGCCAAGTCTCCCGTTTTCTCTGGGAAACCCCCGTTTTTAAAGCCATTTCCCGCTGTCATCCCGAATGGGGAAATATCCCGTAATTCCCCCGTAATTTTTATTTTATTTTTGCAAACTGAGCCAGGAAGTGTGCGCGCGAGTATCACTCTTTACTTTTTCCTATCTCTATGGACACGCTCGCTTGGTCTTCCCGGGGACGGCACTGGCTCCACGTTTCATTTTGCAGCCCGGGACCAGGAAGAGCGTGTGGCGATTCTTTAGCTTGTCCTCCCGCCAAGCGCCTTTCCTTCCTGGTCCCCAGCAACTGTTCCCTTGTGCTGCGGTGCCTCTGGTGAGTGCAGGAGCCACGACGGGCTCAAGGTCCTAATTTTGGGGGGAGGCGCTTCTTGCCCTCTAAACTTTGCTTTGTGCTGGGAAGGGAAATAGCTACAACTTCAGTACAAATGTTGGCAGCAGCAAATTTCTATTTTTAAACTCCTCTTTGCTGTGGCTTCATCAGTTTCTACATTCCCCCCCCCAAAGAAATACTTCTTTATATAAAATTGTTGGGATGAGGGTCCTAACATAATCTTAGGGGTGGAATGAAGGTTGCTGAAGTTCTTAAGGTTTTTGGTTTCTAAGTGGGATTTTTTTAAAAAAAAAAGAAAAGAAAAATACATATTGAAATTTTAATTTGAGTCATGGAAGAAACAGATGTATTTTATGGCTTACAGATGCACCCACACAAACTCTCCAGCCCAGGTATATATAGCAGAGTTTTAAATGACTAATTTAGAGGTCAGAGAGATAAACAACTACCTGATATTTAGAAAATACTGTATTTTAGACAGGGGGGAGAGAAGAGGGATTTATCCAGACTGTGCAGTATAACATGAGACCACATATGTTTTGGGGAGCTATGTTAGCTGATATTACAAATCAAAACAAATAAGCAGATTTTAATTTGCCCATTTAGTGCTTGGATGTTCCTTAAAAACATCTCTTCTTGTATCTACAGAACTCATTGTAATTTACACTCATTTATATGTGAAAAGGATCTAGGAGTCCTGGTAGACCACAAACTTGACATGAGTCAACAGTGTGATGCAGCAGCTTAAAAAGCCAATGCAATTCTGGGCTGCATCAATAGGAGTATAGCGTCTAGATCAAGGGAAGTAATAGTACCACTGTATTCTGCTCTGGTCAGACCTCACCTGGAGTACTGTGTCCAGTTCTGGGCACCACAGTTCAAGAAGGATCCTGACAAGCTGGAACGTGTCCAGAAGAGGGCAACCAAAATGGTCAAAGGCCTGGAAACGATGCCTTATGAGGAACGGCTTAGGGAGCTGGGTATGTTTAGCCTGGAGAAGAGAAGGTTAAGGGGTGATATGATAGCCATGTTCAAATATATGAAAGGATGTCATATAGAGGAGGGTGAAAGGTTGTTTTCTGCTGCTCCAGAGAAGCGGACACGGAGCAATGGATTCAAACTACAAGAAAGAAGATTCCACCTAAACATTAGGAAGAACTTCCTGACAGTAAGAGCTGTTCGACAGTGGAATTTGCTGCCAAGAAGTGTGGTGGAGTCTCCTTCTTTGGAGGTCTTTAAGCAGAGGCTTGACAGGCATATGTCAAGAATGCTTTGATGGTGTTTCCTGCTTGGCAGGGGTTTGGACTGGATGGCCCTTGTGGTCTCTTCCAACTCTATGATTCTATGACCCTTGAAAAATATTTTTTAAAAATCTGCATTGATAAAACAGGTCAAATTTTGCAGAGATTCGTGGTCTTCTGAGTATAAGGTAATTTTTTGTTATTTTGTGTGTAAATATGTTGCAGTTGATAATGAAGATTATGGGGTTAAGCCAAAGGTCTTGTGGAAAAGGTGGGTTTTGAAGAGAGTTTTGAAGGAATATTTGAGGGGATATTGCATCACAGCTGAAAATAATACAGAGCTTTTAAAATGAGAAACCCTCTTAACTTTTAGAGATTGTTTCTGCTGAATTACTACCTCTCTTTCTCTCTCCACACGGAGGTAATAATGACATGCGCAGAAGCGATTTTCTTTCGGTGCCCAGACATGGGTAGAGCTGGCACCAGAAGTCGCTTCTGTGCATGTCCAGAAATGTGCAGAAACGACTTCCAGTGCCGCGCTGCTGGGTGAGTGCTGCTGATCCCTTATTTTTCAAATCGGAACTTGGCAGCTATGCCCTGTGAGGTAGGTTAGGCTGAGAGGCAGCGATCGGCCCCCCGAGGCCCTACAGTCAGTTTCATGGCTGAGTGGAGATTTGAACCCTGGTCTCCCAGGTCCTAATCCAGCGCTCTAACCACGACACCACACTGGCTCTCTTTTTCAGACTGGAAGCCCTTGCAACAAGACCTACAGGTTCACATGCATCAAATGAGAAGGGAGCTTGGCGTTTTTTGCTTCCAGGCAATTGGCTGTGCCCGGATACAAACTGCACCAGCTAATTAAATAAATCCATTGCCTGTTCTTAATAATAAGGGTTCCTATGGCACATCAATGTCCTTGGCGCTTGCAAAGTATAGAACAGGTCTCTGCTGAAAGGGATTTACAATGCAGAAACTTGCTTCTTGTTCCTTGGACCTTCGCCTTGCTTCTTGTTCCTTGATCCTTCGCCTTGCTCCTTGCTCCTTGGACCCTCGCCTTGCTCCTCGACCCTTGGACCTTCGCCTTGCTTCCTGTTCCTTGGACCTTCGCCTTGCTTCTTGTTCCTTGATCCTTCGCCTTGCTCCTTGCTCCTGGGACCCTTGCTTTGCCTTTGCCTTGCTCCTCGACCCTTGGACCTTCGCCTTGCTTCTTGCCCCGTGGACCTTCGTCTCTGCCTTGCTCCTTGACCCTGCAACTGCCTGCTGCTGGACCCTCAGCCCTGCACCTGTTCCTGCTTCTTCACCACCATCTTGCCTCTGGTCCTGATGCCCGCCGACCGGACCGTGACAGCGTTCCACAGGGTGGGTGCCACTACCGAGAAGGCCCTCTACCTGGTTCCCTGTAACCTCACTTCTCCCAATGAGGGAACCACCAGAAGGCCCTTGGTGCTGGATCTCAGTGTCCGGGCTGAATGGTGGGGGTGGAGACGCTCCTTCAGGTATACAGGACCGAGGCCGTTTAGGGCTTTAAAGGTCAGCACCAACATTTTCAATTGTGCCCGGGAATGTACTCAGTTGGAAAGTGGCGGTCTGCTTAAGATCCTCTTACCTGCTGCATCTGGAGGGATTCATATTCCCTCTTCAACAGTGCCTGCAGTTGGTGTCTCAGCTGTTTGTGCTTCTTACTGATTACCTGCAGCTCATCTAAGGCCTGCTGCACTCCCTCAACACAAACCTGAAAGAAAAAAAGGGTGGGGTGGGGAGTGTAGGTGGTGAAGCTCCTTCAGTATCCAGAAGCATCCTGACACCTGCTAGCTCCAGCAAGCATTCGTCAAGAGCAGCAACCCAGTTCCCCCCACCAAGCATACTAAGACTCAAATCCTAGACTTTAAGAAAGCCGACTTCAGAAAACTTAGGGAAACGCTGGGTGAGATCCCATGGACAGAAATACTAAAAGGGAAATGGAAAAGGGGGGAAATCACCAGAGAGGAATTCAAACATATAGCCAGCACGTGTAGAGACAAAGTCAGAAAAGCTAAAGCACAGAATGAACTCAGACTCGCCAGAGGTTAAAAGCAACAAAAAGGGCTTTTATGGGTATGTCCGTAGCAAAAGGAAGAACAAGGAAACAGTGGGGTCACTTAGGGGAGAAGATGGTGAAGTGCGAACAGGGGACAGAGAAAGGGCAGAACTCCTCAATACCTTCTTTGCCTCAGTCTTCTCCAAAAAAGAAAACAACGCCCGACCTGAAGAATATGGAGCAGATGATTCAGCAGGGGAAACACAGCCCAGAATAAGTAAGAAGGTAGTACAAGAATACTTGGCTCATTTAGATGTATTCAAGTCTCCCGGGCCAGATGATCTACATCCAAGAGCAGGGGTCCCCAAACTTTTTCAGCCGGGGGCCAGTCCACCGCCCCTCAGACCCTGTGCTGGGCCGGACTTTTTTTTTTTTTGGCGAAAGGACCCCTGCTGGGTGGGCAGCAGAGAGAGAGAGTCCAGAGGGATAAAGACTCAATTTTCCATTTTCCAGAGTTGTTGAGAGGAGGCTCAGCCCCCCACGGGCACACCTCTCCCTCGGGTGTAGGTTCAAGGAGGGAGATGCTGCCTTCACGGAGGGAAGACTGGGGGTGTGGGTTCAAGGAGGGAGATGCTGCCTTCACGGAGGGAAGACTGGGGGTGTGGGGTCAGGGAGGGAGATGCTGCCTTCATGGAGGGAAGACTGGGGGTGTGGGGTCAGGGAGGGAGATGCTGCCTTCATGGAGGGAAGACTGGGGGTGTGGGGTCAGGGAGGGAGATGCTGCCACATTCATTCAAGGCAGTCCAAAGTGACACCATTAATTCTTTATAATACAGTATTGCTCTAAAAACAGATGGCAAAAAACTATAACTTTACAGTACTGGTCTTTGGCGTCTGGAGAGGGGAAGGGGGAACTTTGTATCTGAAAGTTTAAAACTGAATTTGATCATCATAGAAAGCATTAGAAGAGACAAAAGGGCTTTAGCCACGTTTCATGGGGAGCCCTACCTGATTCCCGTTGAACTTACTGCAAAGTAAGTGAGCTCTTAGCCTGGCACTGAGAGGGGGGGGGGGGGAGACCCAGCTACCTTAAGAGATGAAGGAGATAAACACCGGGATGAAAACACACCCACCCACACAAAAAGCGGGAGATTGATATTTTGGGGTCCTACGGCAGATTAGGCAGGTCTCCTTTGTCAGCTGCTGCCCAGGGCTGCGGAGCTGCCTTTTGGACTGGGCTCTGGGGCTGAGGAGCCGAGGGGCGAGCCAGGAGCTCCGTTCAGAGCCCCTTAAAGGCGCAGTGCCGCTTTTCCCCACTGCCTTCCTGGGCACCCCCTGGGCTCCTCTGCCTGCTCTTGCAAGCCCGAAAAGGCTCCTGTCCCGCTGCTGCCTCTCACAAGTGCAGGCACAGGAGCCGCAGTTGGGGGAGGCAGCAAAGGGGCGGGGAGGAATGAGCAGCCCGGCTCCTGCCCAGCTTCGCTGCTTTAAAGCGAGCTGTGGTGGAGGGGAGGTTTCTCCTCCGGGCTGAGAGGCTGTGCCGCGTCTCTCTCCTTCTTCGAGGACTGCGTGCCGCACCACCTCCTCCTTTCCCCAGCCCTGGGTTCCGCTCAGTCAAGCTTCGCCACCAGCGCACGCACCGCGGGACCAGCAAGAGCTGTGCGCGGGATGGTGGGTGAAGCTCGACTGAGCGGAACCCAGCGCAGGGGAAAGGAGAAGGAGGTGCGGCGCGGAGTCCTCGGAGAAGGAGAGAGACGCGGTGCCACTAGCCTATGGCTAAGAAGGGCCTGCGTGGAGGAGCAGCGTGAGGAGGAATGGCCACAGGCGGCGCCCAGGAGGAGCCCGTGCCATGCTTCCCTTCCTTGGCGCTGCTGCTGCGCTCAGGACAGGCGCAGGCTCCTGGCGGCGAGGAAGAGGCGACGCAGGGAGGTAAAATGGCTCTCGCTGGGAAATTTTTTTAAAAGTGCATAATGGCCACGCGGGCGGATTGGGAGGCCAATTGGGCCGCATCCGGCCCCCGGGCCATAGTTTGGGGACGGCTGTCCAAGAGTATTAAAAGAACTGGCAGAGGTGATTTCAGAACCACTGGCAATAATCTTTGAAAATTCCTGGAGAACAGGCGAAGTTCCAGCAGACTGGAGGAGGGCAAATGTTGTCCCTATTTTCAAAAAGGGGAAAAGAGAGGACCCAAACAATTACCGCCCAGTCAGCCTGACATCAATACCAGGAAAGATTGTAGAGCAGATCATTAAGCAAACAGTCTGTGAGCACCTAGAAAGAAACTCTGTGATCACTAAAAGTCAGCATGGGTTTCTGAAAAATAAGTCATGTCAGACTAAATTGATCTCACTTTATGACAGAATTACAAGCCTGGTAGATGAAGGGAATGCTGTGGATGTAGCCTATCTTGATTTCAGCAAGGCCTTTGACAAGGTGCCCCACAATATTCTTGTAAAGAAGCTGGTAAAATGCGGGCTAGACAATGCTACCATTCAGTGGATTTGTAACTGGCTGACTGACCGAACCCAAAGGGTGCTCATCAATGGCTCCTCCTCATCCTGGAGAGTAGTGACTAGTGGGGTGCCACAGGGTTCTGTCTTGGGCCCAGTCTTATTCAACATCTTTATCAATGACTTGGATGATTGGCTTGAGGGCATCCTGAGCAAGTTTGCAGATGACACCAAATTGGGAGCGGTGGCTAATACCCCAGAGGACAAGATCACACTTCAAAATGACCTTAACAGATTAGACAACTGGGCCAAAGCAAACAAGATGAATTTTAACAAGGAGAAATGTAAAGTACTACACTTGGGCAAAAAAAATGAAAGGCACAAATACAGAATGGGAGACACCTGGCTTGAGAGCAGTATATGTGAAAAGGATCTAGGAGTCTTGGTAGACCACAAACTTGACATGAGTCAGCAGTGTGATGCAGCAGCTCAAAAAGCCAATGCAATTCTGGGCTGCATCAATAGGAGTATAGCATCTAGATCAAGGGAAGTAATAGTACCACTGTATTCTGCTCTGGTCAGACCTCACCTGGAGTACTGTGTCCAATTCTGGGCACCACAGTTCAAGGATACTGACAAGCTGGAACATGTCCAGAAGAGGGCAACCAAAATGGTCAAAGGCCTGGAAACCATGCCTTATGAGGAACGGCTTAGGGAACTGGGTATGTTTAGCCTGGAGAAGAGAAGGTTAAGGGGTGATATGATAGCCATGTTCAAATACATGAAAGGATGTCATATGGAGGAGGGAGAAAGATTGTTTTCTGCTGCTCCAGAGAAGCGGACACGGAGCAATGGATTCAAACTTCAAGAAAGAAGATTCCACCTAAACATTAGGAAGACCTTCCTGACAGTAAGAGCTGTTCGGCAGTGGAATTTGCTACCAAGGAGTGTGGTGGAGTCTCCTTCTTTGGAGGTCTTTAAGCAGAGGCTTGACAGGCAGTTGAGATGCTTAATGGGCACAAACAATAAAAAAAAAATATTTGTAAGAAGAAAATTGCCTCTGAAACAAAAAAACAGAAACCGATAGCTGGATCTCATAAAAATGAAAGAATTGAAAACATACATAATTTACCAAGTTATTATTGTTGTGAGTTATCTGGTTCATTTGTTATCATCGGCTTATTAAAGCTGCACTATACATCCTGGGATGTATTCCCTCTGGGAATTCCAAAAATTTAACCAAAATCATTTCTAAATAGTTGCTCTATACAAATTCACTCTCGCACACCATGGAGAAAGTAACCTAAGCAATCTGAGCTCCTATAAAATCAATCACCACTTTCCACCACTCTTTTTCATTATTATCAACTAAGCTACTAAATTGTTCTTACTTCTTCCCTGCAGTTTTCCATTGGAGTTGGAACTGGAATATTTCCCGTCAGACCAAATTTATCTGTAAGAAACGGATGGAAGATATTCATGTGTAAAGGTGGCTAGTAATGATTCAAAATACACAAAACAGCAGGAATGCGTATAACTACACTGTGGCAAAGTACAGTGGTACCTCTGGATATGAACTTAATTCGTTCTGGAGGTCCGTTCTTAACCTGAAACCGTTCCTAACATGGAGGTACCTCTTTAGCTAATGGGGCCTCCCGCCGCCGCCGCGCGATTTCTGTTCTCATCCTGGGGCAAAGTTCTCAACCCGAGGTACTATTTCCGGGTTAGCAGAGTCTGCAACCCAAAGTGTTTATAACCTGAGGTGTTTGTAACCCAAGGTACCACTGTGCTATATTCCACAAACAACTCAAACTGATCCTGGCTGTGTTGTACTGTATTTATTTAGTACTAGATCAAATCAGAAAGACGACCAAAGATTCCCTTCAGAAAATAAAATCAGATTGCCACAGTGTGCCTTTAGAAAGTGACAACCGACAATGCACACTGATTCCCCATTTCCCTCTGGAAAAAAGTGGGGGACAAGGGAGGGAGAGAGGGAGAGAGAGAGTGCCAGCTACTAATGAACAAAGGGGTACTTCTTCCCAAAAGTACACAACAGTACATGCTCCCCCCACCCAGTGTTTGAAACTCCCATTGTTCTAGGTGCATTTTGCGAAAGGGGATTTCATTAGTGCGAGCAGTTTCTGAGCTCTGACTACAGTATTGCACCTAAGATTTCAGATTAAACCTGAAGAGTGGAAGGAAGACCTTTTCCTGAGGGGGGTGGGCAGGTGAAGGACCAGACCATGTGAAAAATGAACACATTATTTTAGCTGCTGTTCATTCATTTTCAAGCTTTGTATTCTTGTTATAAGAAACTACAGTACGCCTAGACACTTCGTTAACTGATGTGGTTAAACTTTTTTTAATAATGAAAAAAAACTTAGACTGAGTTTTAGCACACATGAAAAACTTACAACAAAACCTTATTTCCTAATGAATAGCCTTTGGACTGTAATGTAACTTAAACAGAAAACTATCTTTAGAAAGATTTTTCCTCCAGAAGCATTTTAGAAATCTGATTTGAATTTTAAAAAATCTGATTTAAATAAAAAAGCCACAAAAACTACATCACACACTTTGTACATATCAAGCATTGTGCATATTTACACTCTGAATCATGTTGTTGAACAAGAATTTACAAACCAGCCATCTATCATCAATTGTGATACAACAGAAAGAAGCCTACAAAGAACTATACTGCAAGGTTAGCATGCAATGGAAATAAAAGAGTTCCAAAGAAAGTGACTAGACATGACATAATTCACACAATTAGCAATTATGTTAACCATTTTCCCCAGAGTAAATAGCCATGCAGTAGGAGGGAAATCCAGATCAGGTCTGCAGCAGGGTACCCCCACCCCTCCCCACAACTCAGTACAAAGCAGTTCCCTAAGCATGGACGTGGTCAAATTCAACCCTCGAAATTTGATTTTACCCTAATCTGAAGCCACGGAGAGCTGCTGGCGCAGTCAACACTGCGCTACCATGCACCGGCAGCAAGGCACGAGGCGGCTTCCTAGGCGATACCCCTATTTAAAAGGGCGCCCCAAGGTCTCTGGGAAAGCATGTGCAGAGGCGGCCGATCAACATCAACCATGCCGCTGGCCCCCCGACGACCGAGGACTGGTTCCGGCAAAGGATAGGCCGCTCAGGAGCCCTATGAGCAGCGCGCGCGGTTGGGTGGGTGGGCGTGGAAGGGGCCCCGCTACTCTGATCAGTGGCCGGCAAAAGGGGGGGGCAGGGAAGGAAGGGGACGGGTAGCAGGATCTGCACAGGGAGCCCCGCCCCTTTCCTCCGCAGTGGCCCCGCCCCCTTGCCTCGTGGGAAACCTGCAAGCAAGACTCAAGCAGGACAACTGCATTCTCCCCTCCTGCAGTTTCCAGCAACTGCTATTCAGAAGCATATTGCCTCCAACCATGGCTATGAATAATCAATCAATTCTGAAATGCTTTCGCTCAGGGTAGAAGTGGAAGCAAGTATGAAGAAAACAAAACAGTTTTGGCCCAAAAGTTCTGTATTTGCATAGCTCAAACCACCAGGGCTTTGTTAGCTGGTCTTCATTAAGTAATTATTATTTTTACTAGAATTGGAAAAGAATAGAATTACAGTGGTACCTCTACTTACGAATAACTCTACTTACAAATGTTTCTACTTACGAATGGAGCTCCGTCCGCCATCCTGAATGCGGTTTAGATAGGGTTGCTTCTACTTACAATTTTTTTCTCCCAATGCATTCCTATGGGATTCGACTTACAACTTTTTTTGACTTACGAATGTGCGTTTGGAACGCATTAAATTCGTAAGTAGAGGTACCACTGCATTTGGTTTCTGGCATATCTCAAGCACCGCATTACGAGTTAACATTGAGATGCCTCCCACACAATGAGGTCCCAATGGTAAACAAGTGGATTACAGCTGTGTACCATACTCGCAGCCAGCTATCCTTTTATCGGATATTCACAGAATTAAATGCAAGATCCAGTTTTTGCTGAAACCTGGACTGTCATTTTCAACATGTCTAGTTCAAATCTGCTTACCATTTCCCACAAAAGTCCATTTTAATGGGAAAAAATCTGCAAGCATTTTGTAAAATCTTCCAGCACTGATGGAAGAAAGAGAAGAGCAAACATAGAAATAGAAAGGATGCCTGAATATTACCAATGCTGTCCTATCAGTACTATTAACTGGCAAAACTAATTGACACTGAATCCAGACAAGCCTGAAATAATAATGATGGGTCATGGGCAAGGTGGCTCCTACGGTATCAACTGTGTGCTTAATCCTCCCATAGTCAGTTGGTACACTGCCATTAGCAAGTAGGCTGCATCCTGGCTTTAACTAGATTTATATGACCGTATATTTATACGAGGCGGCTCTGCAAGAAAATGCTGCTGTGATCCTTAATCCCAGGCATCCCCAAAATGCGGCCCTCCAGATGTTTTGGCCTACAGCTCTCATGATCCCTAGCTAACAGGACCAGTGGTCAGGGAAGATAGGAATTGTAGTCCAAAACATCTGGAGGGCCGAAGTTTGGGGATGCCTGCTTAATCCCATGGTGCCAATCGTCCCATGGAATATAAACTATAAGAGCTCAATCAAGCCATTTGGCTCCTCCTTCTGTTTTCCACTTTCCTTTTCCAAGAGAAATTGAATTTTATATGTTGGTGCTAAGCACGATCAATTCTCACTGGGCTTTTAAAAAATGTTGTCCTCTTATTACCTGATGAAGGAAAAGATCGAAAGAAAGAATGTTTTTATGTTGAATATCGTTAGAAGATCTTTAGACACAATATGGCAGAAATATAGAAGGTTCTTTGAACCCAAGACACCTTGGTGGATTTCACCACTTGAAATTGTGGCTGTGCAAAGGAATAATATGGACAACAATTGGCCCACGTACAAAGTGTTATTAGAGGAGAAAGAGGGAAATCTAAAACTAAAAAAATACCAGGAAATCTCAGGATTCCCCTAAAAATTCCAAGATCTCTACTTTCTCAGTAGAACCATTTTGGGTTCTAATTATGTATATGTCAGCACTTATTACCCAGCTTTGCTACTAAAGAAAATATTTGAGTTTTACTCAAGAGTACACCCAAAACGCAGAGACATCACCTTGCCGACAAAGGTCCGTATAGTTAAACCTATGGTTTTCCCAGTAGTGATATATGGAAGTGAGAGCTGGACCATAAAGAAGGCTGGTCGCCGAAGAATTGATGCTTTTGAATTATGGTGCTGGAGGAGACTCTTGAGAGTCCCATGGACTGCAAGAAGATCAAACCTATCCATTCTGAAGGAAATCAGCCCTGAGTGCTCACTGGGAGGACAGATCGTGAAGCTGAGGCTCCAATACTTTGGCCGCCTCATGAGAAGAGAAGACTCCCTGGAAAAGACCCTGATGTTGGGAAAGATGGAGGACACTAGGAGAAGGGGACTCCCTGGAAAAGAGCCTGATGTTGGGAAAGATGGAGGGCACAAGGAGAAGGGGACGACAGAGGACAAGATGGTTGGACTGTGTCATAGCAGCTACCAACATGAGTTTGACCAAACTGCGGGAGGCAGTGGAAGACAGGAGTGCCTGGCGTGCTCTGGTCCATGGGGTCACGAAGAGTTGGACACGACTAAACAACAACAACAACACCCAATGAAATTTACAAACATGGCTGGGCTATTCTTTGCAGGGGAACACCACCCAATGTTTCTGAAGGTATCAACCTGGAACCTTGGGGACAGAGCAGCAGGGCCGTCTTAAGCATATCCGGCGCCCCCCCTTTTTCCCAGAGTTGTTGACCTCATTTAGGAAGGGGTCCCCAGAATTGTTGACCTTTTTTTTAGGGAGCTGACACCACACTTGCATATTATCTCTGCTTGGGAAAAGAAAACAGGAAATATAAACAAACTGTTTTTGTTGCCCGTTTATTGCATGAGTAGCAGGATCTTTTTAGGATTCCAGGTTTGACAGTGTCAAAAGCCATCTATTTCTCTTATTTGACCAGTTTCAGCTAATAAGCCTTCAAATTTATGTTATCAGGCATAGAACTCAGTACCTCAAGTTTCTCAGGTTTAGTCTTTTTAAGAAGCAAGTGATTGGCCCTCATGATAGTGAAGATATGCTTGGAAGTGTGAAGGAGCATCTGGTGAAATCTCAGAAGCTTTCTGAAAGCAGCTGATGGGTGGGGGAGGTGGTTTTATTGGCCTGCATATTATTTTGTAGTACATCTGTTTTTAATATAGAGTTTACATAACACTTAGGTCCCCCCCATCTGCTTCCAGTCATCTGACTGGCCACAAAAGCACCAGGCTATGATGCAACAGTCCCTCAAAAAGCAGCAAACTATAATAACGTGTCTTAAAAGTGTCTATTCATAAAGGTGAGATTATTTTACACCATATTATATTCAACTATCAATGTTTTTAATGTCTTCAGTACCATCCAACTTTTATGTTACATTAGAAGGATTTTTCTGAACAATTCTCTCAAACATCTCCTGCTGGGTGGGTAATAGATATCTGCTATCTCACAAGCTAGCTGATTCTCTGTGACTTTGTTCAAATTAAAAAGACATGTGGAAGTGTACCTTGATATGGCTGTGGTGGAGAAGATGCACAGTAAGACATTATGTCCAGAAAATACATACACCTACACATATGCACACATCCCTCCAAAGAAAGTACACTTGCTGGATAAACTATGCCTGCAGTAGTAAACTGGCTGACTGACCGAACCCAAAGGGTGCTCATCAATGGCTCCTCCTAATCCTGGAGGAGAAGTGACTAGTGGGAAGAACCACAGGCACCCACCCCCAACTCTCCCAATTGCACCTTTGCCTGCTGTGGCCACCATTTTCCGTAGCAGCAGGCACGGCCTCCCGGTGTGGCCCTTTTATGATCACCAAAGCATCTTCCAGGAAGGTGCTTCACAGTCGTAAAAGGGTCACACCAAACCTTGGGGTCTGCCACAACCTTTTTACGATCGGCAAGCACCTGCTTGGAAGGTGCTACGGCAATCATTAAAGGACTGTGCCAAAGCACTTCCAGGAGGTTGTGCCTGCTGCCATGAAAAAAGGGGCAGTAGCAGGCAAGGAAAAAATATGTGGCGGTATGGCATACCAGTGTGTACGGCCTCAAAACAAGCACTGGCCAATGGACAGGGATGATAAGAAGGTATCACATTGGCTACCTTTCACAGATTCACAGTAAGTAACCAAAAAATTATTATAAATGGTATTACCCTCGGGAATAAGCCCTGGAGCTGTCATCTATTAGGAACCTAGGATCTCATTTGCAGTATCATCCTGGTAAAAAAATTAATCATTTGAGCCTGCCATTCTGATGTGTTTTCCACATGTGGGGTCACTTTAAGAATGTCACTCTGCAACAGCTAAGCTAACATTCCATTGGGACTGAACTCTTGGCACAGATTTATTAAGATTTATGTCCCACTTTCAGTAGAAAACCGCTGAAGCAGCTATGAATAACTTCAAGCATTTATTTATACATTTTACTGCACATTGTAATGCTGGTTTTGCAGAGGCATTACAGCTGCTCATGCAAGAAGATATGAACCAGCACAACTATTTTGGATTCACTATAATCAACAGTTTAAATTCTATGAAGACATAAGAAACTATAGAACGTCAGCAGTCATTGGCATTTAGGCACATGGATTCCGATAAGCTCCCAAGTACAAGTTCTGATATTCCACTCCAGTTTTCACCTTAAACACGCAAGTACAGATTCTGGGTTTAAAATAGTAAAAGACATGATTTAAAATAAAAATAAAAATCAAGAGATGCCCTCCTTGCAATATGACAAAACCAAAGAAATGTGGAGCTTGGCAAATGCTGAAAACAGACAACAATATAGCACTGGTCACACCTCAAAGCACTCAAAATCTATTCATTTTGACAGCTTGGTACAAAATGACATCAAAAGAGGAGGGAAAAGGCTTTTCTGCATTTACAGATCAAAGATCACTAAAAAGAGAGAGCTAAATGAGATAATTCTCAGCCTCTAGGCCAGGGGTCAGCAGGGAGCCGGTCCACTGACCCTCAGACCTTGTGGGGGGGGGGGCGGAACTATACTCTGGGGGGGGGGGGAATGAATGAGTTCCTAAGCCCCACAAATAACCCAGAGATGCATTTTAAATAAAAGGACACATTCTACCCATGTAAAAACACAGATTTAGAAGGCGATTGGGCCGGATCCGGCACCCGGGCCTTAGTTTGCCTACCCATGCTCTAGGCTGTATGAGGCATGCTGGACATACAATGGAGCAGCCCACACAAGATCCTGCAGTCCAAGAGGAGCTGCTTTTAAAAGCTTGTGCTAATTGATATAAAATTTTCAGCAAAAAACCCCAGCCATTACTGTGACAGGTGGGCATGTGGAAAGAGAGGGTGCTTATTACTTATAATATATTCAGTGTCACCTACATATATGGTACCTTACAAACTTTCATAGGCAAAAAAATACAGTCCCTGCCTATCTTATAAGGGAACAATGGGGAAAACAGAAAGAGTGGGGTGGGGGAATATAGGTGGGAGGATATGGGCAAATGCATTTAAAACTTGGCTATAGTCAGGGATGAGTATTAAAGGGATATCCTGCAGGACATGGAAGAAAAAGCTTGTAGTGAGGGCTAAACCTCCTATCCTGGGGGGGGGGGGGGAGGCGCAAGTGTCTTCAAAACTCAGCGCTTAACTTAGGGAATGAATGGGAGCTGCTCCCTTACGTAGGATAAACTAAAGGGTCCAATAAGGCACACTATAGAGTGGGGGCTAACTCTGATCCGCCCTTGGTAATGCCCACCCAATCCAACTTGATTCTCTCTATCACCCCGTTCTAGGGTTCTAATTTATTGGTCCCTCCACAGAGGGAGTGAATTTTTAGAACTGTGACAGATAAAGGCTTAGACAAAAATATTTCTGAATCCCATTTGCTAGAAACCACAGGAGGGGAGAGTGCTCTTATAATTGGGTCCTGCTTGCAACTGATTTGCCACTTGAGAACAGGATGCTGGGTTGGATAGGCCATTGGCCTGATCCAGCAGGCTGTTACCATTATTATTCTTCCTCCCACCCCTTTCCCCTTAAGAAAACCCTCCAAAAGCTATGTTCCCCCAACTCATGGAAAGCCTTCTGCTTTGTGTTAACATGGCCATAGCAGTCAATACTGTAGAAGATTTACTTACCAATGCAGAAATGGTCACATCAAATACAAAGCAGACCAAGGCAAAGCAGTGTCAATACTAATCCATCTATATCAAAAATATTTAAGACGAACCTGAAACAATCCCCTACTCCTCTGTTACAGCTGAAATCATTTATGAAAAATAGCCTCTACTTTCTACGGTGCTATTCCATGTTAGTTCTACTCAGAACAGATCCACTGAAGTCAATGGAAAAGACTGATCTAGGTTCATTAGAACTTTGTTGGATAAGCTTAATATCCATAGTACCGTAACACTTTAAACATTTTTTTAAAAGATTAATTTGGGATTGGGTCCTACCCAAAGCAGTCACCTTTCTGACTAAAAGAAAGCTTCCTTATTAAACCAGCGCCACCCAAATACTAGCCTGTTAAATACCCATTCTTTTGGAAATGTCAACAACAACAACAAATCCGTTTATTGTGAGGACCATGCCTGTACACAAATAACAACACAACAATAATTAAAAAATATTAAATGATTAAGAAAAATAATTAAAAATATTAAAATTCATTGCATGCTATCCCAACAAAACCTTCATCCCACAAAACAGGAAGAGAAGGAAGACAAGCAACGAGTTAAACAGATGATGAAGGGGTCTTTACATTGTCATCCATAAATCTTTCCCTGGCTTTCATGGCCTTCATCACAAAAACCGCTACCGCATGGGTAATACGTGGGTTTGCATCAACTAACAAAAATTTTACTCTATCTTCAGGATTGATTATAGAGTTGGGTATAATTTGCAGCATTGCATCTCTAAAGCCCGAGTAAATGGGGCAATAGAGGAGGTAATGGGTAAGATCCTCTTTAATTTTCATAAGGCAAGGGCATAAATGATGTTCTACTGGGGTTTTTGTGAATCTACCGGTCAGATATGCAGTTGGCAATGTTTGGAACCGCGCCATAGTAAAAGCTCTCCGAAGGGTGGGATCAGTGATCTCCACCAAGTAGTTGGCACAGATTCTGACTGCTTTTACTCGGGGAAACCAGTAGGAAAACCCAGAGTTTTTTATCTTCGTGGTGTCCAAAAAGGCGTCTTTTTCAAAAATCCATTCCCGAACTTTATCAGGGCTCCACAGTTTGAGAGTATTAAACTCAGGTAGATTGTATCTGGATAGAATATCTAATAGGTTTTGACGCCAAGTAGTATTATGTTGTAAAGATACAAAGCCTTGCTTAGCCAATAAGGTGTTTGAGGCATCTGCGAGGTTGGTGAAAAAACGCAGAAATGTTAAGTGGGCCCTGGCAGACACAGAAGGTAATCCTACTTCCACTCTTAGGAAAGCTGCCGGAGTACTCTGAGGGAGGCCTAGAATTCTTCTGAGATAAAAATTTTGGAAGATTTCACGCCGTTCTAGCAGCTTCTGATTCCATCCCCAGAGTTCTACCCCATATAGCATCTGGGGAATCACTTTTCCAACAAAAGCTTTTAGTGCCGGGATCACCAGTTGCCCTCCCCTCGTATAAAAGAAGCTGAGCAAAGCACCAATTGTCCTACGTGTTAGGAGGGTTACAGCCTTGACATGGGCACGCCAGCTAGATGTGGCTTGGAAAGTAATACCAAGATATTTTTAAAAAGGACACTGTTCAATTATGTGTTCATCTAAAGACCATCTAAATGTGTGGCGAGCTCTAGTAAACACCACAATTTTTGTTTTGTCATAATTTATCTTTAGAGAGTTTTGGGAACAATAAGCTGCGAGCCCCTCCAGCATGCTGTGTAGGCCCCTTCGAGTAAGTGCCATGTCGTCAGCATATAGCAATATATTCAGATGTTTGCCTTCCAGGGCAGGAGCTGATGACTTGTACTTCGCCATATGTTGAACAATGTCATTTATATAAAAATTAAAGAGGAACGGCGCTAACAAGCAACCCTGTTTAACCCCTTTCCCCAGTGGCATTGGGTCAGTATAGCTGCCTGACATCCCGGTTCTGATTTTGACTGTGGTATCTGTATGTAACTCTCTTAGTATTTTGAGAAGTCGTCTGTCAATGTCTGTTTCATATAGTTTTTGCCATAGTTTGTCCCTACAGATTGAATCAAAGGCAGATGTAAGATCTACAAAAGCCACGAAAAGCTTGCTCTTATGTACCTTTGTATACTTATCTATCATTGTCTGTAGTACCATACAATGACCTGTTGTGCTGTGGCCCTTTCTAAACCCTGCCTGTTCCGGATTAAACAAGTTAGAGTGGTCAGCCCAGTCAACCAGTTTGTTTAGTAGGTAGCGAGTATAGAGTTTGTATGCGATGTCCAGGAGACTTATGGGGCGATAGTTTGACGGGTCTTGGGTGTCTCCCTTCTTATAAATGGGGGCTACCAGACTCAGTTTCCAGTTTGACGGGATTCTGCATGTATTATTTATTACAGTAAAAAGTTGGGCCAAAATAGCGGCCCACCACTGGGCATTTAGTTTAAACACCTCCGGGGGAATCATATCCTCACCGGGAGCTTTACCATTCTTGAGAGTTTTAATTAGCTGTAAACATTCTGATTCGGTAACAGGATCCCAGTCCATTAACAGATCGGTTTTAAGAGGAGGAAACTGACTCGGCTTAACACTGTATGGAGCTGTATAGAGCTGGGAAAAATGTTGGTACCTGTCACAGTGGCCGGAGTGGACTACTTCAGAGTAACGACGCTACGCAGCTCTGCATTTTATTCTTTTATTGGTGCTGCGTATTTACAGTGCTAAAGTCATTGCTATTTACACGGAGTGATGTGATCAGTCGGTTTCAGAACCTCCTAATGGCTTTTGGCGCGTCTTTCTCCAACACAAAAGCTTTGGCAGACCCATCCTCTTTCCCCTCCTCTTTCTGCGTAATTCCGGAGTTGGGGGGATGGGTCTCCCCCCCTTATTCGCCCCTTCCTGTCCCACCTGGGACCCTGGCTCCTCTACCTTGCCTGAGCCTCGGCCCCGACTTCCTGCTTCCCCACTGGCATCGGAACTCTCTCTGCTTTCCCCTGTGCTCGGGGATGGGCTTGAACTCAGGAGGGGAGGGACTTCGCGATATCCCCTGTCCCTCACATCCACCCCCCTCCCAAGCTCTCCCTCACCCCTCCCCAGGTCCCCCCCAGGTGTCGGTGACGACTGGAAGCCTAAGAACTCAGTACCTTCCGAGCCCGTTGGTGTGAACACCTCCCCCCAGTCCTGCAAGCCCCCCCTTCCGCCTGGGAGGATGGGAATCCCAAAAAGTCCGTGGCGTCAGAGCTGGTGGGGGTAAAAATGTTCTGCCAATCTGCTCCTTCCTCTGACTGGGTGGATCTCGGTGACACCCAGACCTCATCCTCTGGTTCCTCAAACTCCGCTTCCCAGCGCCATGGTGAACTGCTCTCCCGTGCTTCCTCCCCCTCCCCCTCCCTTTCCATGTGCCAGGGCTTGGGTCTATGGGGAAAGAGGGCGTGAAATTCTTCTACCAGGAATTCCTCCTGTATCTGAGTGGCTGGGACCCATTCATTCTGGGACGGTGGAGCATCCTCCCATGCCATGAGGTACTCCAGTCCCCCCACCCCCCACCTTGAATCCAGGATGGCCGTGGCCTCATTGAGTTGCTCCCTGCCTTCCCTCTCCCCCCCTCCCTCAGGGGTTTGTTCGCTGCCTCGGAGCCTGCTGCTTTCCCTGTACGGCGACAGCAGCGATCTATGAAACACAGGGTGCACCCTCATGTCCTCTGGCAGTGCCAGCCTGTATGCCACCGGGTTGACCTGTTGCGTGACCGTGAAGGGGCCCAACCTTCTGGGCGCCAGCTTTTTGCATCGCCCTCTGATGGGAAGGCCCTCCGAGGACAACCAAACTTTGTCCCCCACCCTAATGACCTCCCCCGGTCGCCTGTGGCGATCTGCCCCCTTCTTGTACGCTTCCTTGGCTCTCTCCAAGTGTTCTCTGAGCTGCTGGTGCACCGTCTCCAGTTCCTCTGCCCAATCCTCAGCCTGTGGGCCCTCCTCCTCCTCCTCCCCCTCCCTCTCTGGGAAAGATCTGAGGTCACGCCCGTAATTGGCTTTAAAGGGCGACACCCCTGTGGAGACGTGCACCGCATTGTTGTAGGCAAATTCTGCCAGTGGCAGGCGATCCACCCAGTCCGTTTGCCGCTGGCTGACGTAGCATCTCAGGTACTGCTGCAGAATGGCGTTGACCCTCTCCGCCTGTCCATTGGTCTGCGGGTGTCTAGCCGTCGACAAGCTGACCTCCACCTGCAGGAGGTTCATGAGCCGCCGCCAGAACCTGGAAACAAATTGGCGGCCACGATCCGAAATAACCCTTAAAGGTAATCCATGCAGTCTGAATACGTGATCCACAAACAGTTTGGCTGTCTCTTCTGCAGAGACCGCCCTGGCACACGGTATAAAGTGGCACATTTTGGACATGAGGTCCACCACCACCAACACTGCGGTCTTGCCCCTGGACGACGGCAGGTCTGTGATGAAGTCCATGGACACTACTTCCCACGGCCTGTGCGGTGTGGCTAAGGGCTCCAGCAAACCTGCTGGTGGCGCTCTGACCACCTTTGCCCGCTGGCAGGTGTCACAGCCCCTTACATAATCCCTCACATCCTCCCGCACCCCTGGCCACCAGAAGTGTCTCATGACTAGGTGAGCGGTTTTGTCCCTCCCAAAATGACCCGCCGTTGGGTTGTCGTGCATCTGCTTGAGGACCGTACGTCTAAGCTGGGTGGTGGGCAGGTACAGTGCACCCTTGTAGAAAAGCAGCCCCCTGCGTTCTGCAAAGTCTTTTGCCTGCTCCCCCCCCCTTCTCAGTTCTCTGAAGATGCGGTTGGCAAATTCATCCGCTGCCGTCAGTGCTGTGAGTTCCGCCTCGCTCACCACTGCTGCTCCGCAGGACCATGCTGACGGGGGGAAAATGTGCCTGGGTGCCGGTGGCGCCTCCTCCTCCATGTACTCTGGCTTGCGGGAGAGGGCATCCGCCCTGACATTCTGCTCTCCCGGGATGTAGTGTATGGAGAAGTTGAAGTTCGAGAAGAACTCTGCCCACCGTATCTGCCGCTGGTTGAGCACCCTGGCAGTTCTCCAGAACTCCAGGTTCTTGTGGTCTGTGCACACCTGGATGGGGTGCTTGGCGCCCACCAGGAAGTGTCTCCAGTGCTGGAACGCAGCGTGGATCGCAAGAAGTTCCCGATCAAACACCGTGTAGTTTCGCTCTGGCTGGGTCAACTTCCTGGAGAAGGCACAGGGTCTCCACTCTCTGTTGGCGTCCAGTTGCAACAAAATGGCGCCCACAGCTTTATCAGAAGCATCTGTCTCCACGCGTAGGGGCGCGTCCTGAACCACGTGGAACAGGTTCTGGTCTGAGGCGAACACCCTCTTGAGGCTTTCAAACGCTGCTTGCGCCTCTGGTGTCCACCTGAACTTCTGCTTGCCTCTCAGGCAGTCAGTGATGGGAGCCGTAACGCGAGAGAAGTTCTTGATGAACTTCCTGTAGAAGTTGGCGAAGCCTAGTAGGCGTTGGGCATCTTTGCGCGTCCTGGGGCTGTGCCAGTCCAGGATGGCCTGCACCTTGTCCTTGTCCATCGCCAGCCCCTTGTCTGACAGCTTGTAGCCCAGGAAGTCCACCTCCTTGGTGTGAAACTTGCACTTCTCCAGCTTCACATACAGGTGGTTCTCCTTCAGGCGCTGCAACACCTCCCTGACATCTTTCACATGCTGCACTGGGTCATCGGAATAGATAAGGATGTCATCCAGGAAGACCAAGCATTTCCTGAAGAGGAGGGACCCCAGGACGTGGTGCATGAAGGCCTGGAAGCATGCTGAGCCCCCTTGCAACCCGAAGGGCATCACCAGATATTCAAAAGAGCCCAGAGGCGTGAACATCGTGGTTTTCCATTCATCGCCTTCCCGGATCCTGATCAAGTTGTACGCCCCCCTCAGGTCTAGCTTGGTGAAAATCTTGCCCCTGCGTGCCGCTGTCAGGAGATCATCCACTCTGGGCATGGGGAAAGCCACTGGCTCTGTTACTGAATTCAGCCGTCTAAAATCCACCACAAGACGGCGCTGTTGCGTGTCTTTCTTGTCCACCCAGAAGACTGGGCTGCCCCCTGCTGCCTTGCTTTCTCTGATGAACCCCCGCTTGAGGTTCTTGTCGATGAAAGCGCGCAGATCCTCCAGTTCCTGGTCTGACATGGCGTACAGCTTGGCTGGGGGTATAGTTGCCCCTGGCACCAGGTTGATCTGGCAGTCAAAAGGCCTGTGTGGGGGTAGGTGGTCGGACTCCGCTTCGCTGAAGACCTCCTGCAGGTCCCAGTACGGCTTGGGTATCGCCTCACCCCCTTTGATGTGCATGGTGGCCACCGTGGCTATCGGAGGCCCCTCCCCTGGTTGGTGCTGCATGCAATGTTCCAGGCAAAAGTCCGATCCAAAAGTGATGCATCTCTGGTGCCAACTGATGGAGGGGTCGTGGCGCGCCAGCCAGCTCATGCCCAAGACGATGGGGGGGTCTGAGATGGTTGTGACGTTGAATGCCAGTGTCTCTGAGTGCCTTCCCACCGTCATTCTCATGGGGGGGGGTTTGATGAGTGATGGCCCCTCCCAGCAGCTCTCTGCCGTCAATGGTTGCCACGTGCAGGGGAAAATCCAGCTGCAGAAGCTGGATCTGGTGCTCTTCTGCAAAGTTTCTCGAGAAGAAGTTGGCTGAGGCACCACTGTCAATTAGGGCGAGGACCGTCAGGGGATAGCCATTTGGGAGCGTGAGCGTCACTTCTAGAACCACTCCTGCTCTGGGAGGGGTGGGCTGGCTCTGCTCCTCTCTGTGCGGGTGGGTGGGCTGGGGCTGTTGTCTGCTGACTGTGCCTGGCTGCTGCCCCTTGTCTCCTGCAGCCAGGCTTTCCCGTTTCCCTGCTGTGGTGCTGCATCAGTGGGGGAGGGCACAACCGTTCCCGCCTTTCCTTGCCACTCCCTGCGATGTGGGCAGTCTCTGACGAGATGCTGGGGGGAGTTGCAGAGAAAGCAATTCCCACCCCTTCCCTCCTTGCGTCTTGGCGCCGCCGGGGTTTGAAAAGCCCGCGCGCGCGCGCACTATCAATCTGCATGGGTTCCTGGTCCTGACTGGCCCCAGGCGTGGCTTGAAAGGGTTGTTGGGGGAGTGGCTTCTCCTGCGACCGTGGGAACCAAGCCCGCTTTGCGCGCGTTGCTTGCTTGTCGCTCCACCGGGATTCCTGTCTCACCCCCACCGCCAGAGCCGCTTTGCTCAGCTGATCCATATTACTGGGCTTTGGACCTCTCGAGAGCTTATCCTTCACCTCCTCATGCAACCCCAAGTAGAACGCCGCTTGCATTGGGGGTGACTCGAGTTCCCACCCCAATCTGTGCACCAGCATGGTGAATTTCGCCCAATACGCGCGAACTGTCATATTTCCTTGGCGTAAATTATGAAGTTCCTCCTTAGTCTGGTCCATATGACTATCGGACGAATACATCGTTTTCAAACCTTCTAGAAATAGTTTGACATTCTTCATGCAAGGATTCTTTGTTGCGATTAACGGTCTTAGCCACTCCCTGGCTGCCCCGGTAAGGTGCTCCACAATAAACGCTACCCTGTGCTCATCATCAGGGAACTCATCGTGGTGCAGCTCAAGAGCATACACAATCTCAGTCTCAAAGCCCTGATATTCCCTCGGGTCTCCATTGAACTTGCTTACTAGCGTCCCGGCTCTCCTTCCTGGCAGCACTTGGACTTGGGGTGCCCCTCCCGCCTTGTTTTTCTCTGCATCCAGCTTGTTTTGGAGGTCTACCGCCACCGCCCTTAATTCCTGCTCTCTTTCCTGTAGCGCTCTCACCTGTTCCGCAAGTTGTAGCCGGTCGTCCTGGACCTTCTTAGTCTCTTCTTTAGCTGCCTTCAATTCCCCCTGCGCCTGCAGCGACAGCTGCTGCAGTTCTTGCTGGGCTTGCTCCGCGATCTGCCGCCATCTCTCCGCCTCTGACACGCTCATCCCGGCAACTCCAAAGTAGCCCAAAAAGGATTAGGAGGTTGCTGTCACAGTGGCCGGAGTGGACTACTTCAGAGTAACGACGCTACGCAGCTCTGCATTTTATTCTTTTATTGGTGCTGCGTATTTACAGTGCTAAAGTCATTGCTATTTACACGGAGTGATGTGATCAGTCGGTTTCAGAACCTCCTAATGGCTTTTGGCGCGTCTTTCTCCAACACAAAAGCTTTGGCAGACCCATCCTCTTTCCCCTCCTCTTTCTGCGTAATTCCGGAGTTGGGGGGATGGGTCTCCCCCCCTTATTCGCCCCTTCCTGTCCCACCTGGGACCCTGGCTCCTCTACCTTGCCTGAGCCTCGGCCCCGACTTCCTGCTTCCCCACTGGCATCGGAACTCTCTCTGCTTTCCCCTGTGCTCGGGGATGGGCTTGAACTCAGGAGGGGAGGGACTTCGCGATATCCCCTGTCCCTCACAGTACCATAAGTTAGATGAGATACTGTTGGTTACAATTTTCCCTTTGGGTGAAACTCCCTGAGCAATTATTTCCCAGAATTTTTTGTCGTCCCGCAATTTAATCGCTTTGTCAAGTGCCTCCCATTGTTCCTTCCTGTAGAGGGATTTCTTAAGTTTTAGAGTATTTTTATAATGAGAACGGCACCTGTGAAGGTTCACCATGGAGTTCAGAGTCCCTTCCTGTTTTACCTTATTTTGTAGTTTTCTGAGCAAGGATCTTAAGTTCCTACAGTCTTTGTCGAACCAGGCCCTCGAATTGTTTTGTTGTTTGGGAGGATTGAAGTTCGTGAGTAGTGGGAAGAGCGACTCTGAGACCCGCTGGAATGTTGAGAAGGGGTCAGAATTAAATAAAATACACTGGTCTCTCAAGGCCAATAAATCTGATGAGTGTAAGCGTTGTTTGATTTTAGATTCCAGATCGCTGTTCCATTTACGCCTACGGGGGGCCAGAATTGGAGGTAGGTCTGTGCAGTGATGGAGTTGCGGTTCCTCCAAACCAAGGGGAGTTAAGGAGATTGCTATAGGGAGATGATCACTCTCAGTTCTATTGAAAGTGCTGAAGCCCTGTGACCTCTCCAAAAGTTTTGGGGAGACCAGGATATAATCAATAACACTCGCACCCCTAGGCCCAAGGAAAGAAAAGAAACCCCCTGACCTATCCATATAGGTACCATGCAGACTATACAAATTGTATTTGAAGGCAGTCTCCATTAGTGTAATGCCTGCCTTATTCAAGACCTTATCGTCAGAGGACCAGGGAATAAACCAATCTGCCTCTGGCAGGAACTGAGATTTGGAGCAGTACATGTTAATGTCATTTCCTATCCTGGCGTTGAAATCACCGGCCAGCAGGATATCCATGCCAGGGAGTTCTAGTTCGGCCTTCTCCAAGCATAGCTCTAGATCTTCCCAGGTTTGTGACGACTGGGGAGGGGTGCCCATGGGAGGGATATATATGTTAAAGCAAAGGAAATCTCCTCCTTCACTGCTAGAAATGAGTAAGATTTGTAAATTGTTACTCTTCACCCACTGCTGTTGCTGGACCTTGCACTTTAGCTTGGTTGAAACAAAAGTGACTAAACCGCCACTAGGTCGGCCCCGGATATTTGGTTTTATCGCAGGGGTAACAAAGGCTTCGTATCCCTGTAAAGAAGGGACATGGGGATCTAGACACCATGTCTCCTGTAGACATATAATCTGAAATTTTGTAAGAAAATCCAGAAGGTCGACGTCACCCTGCTTAGATAGCCATCCCGCCATATTCCAAGATAGAATGTGGAAATAGGGTGATGGTGGAATTAGTGGCAGTCAGTCTCTTTTCCGATGGGTTGAGGCTCCTGGGTTAGGCTCATCCTCTTTCTGCCCTGCTTGGTGTTTCCAGGTTTGAGGTCGCTGGTCCCTAGGTGGGTGTGATAACTTTAACTGAGGGGCCAATAAGTTGATATGGCCCAGAGGATCTTCGATGACACTATTACAAATATCAAGATGTTCAGCTGGTTTTTCCAGAGCAAGGGCTTTGCCGACCCGTATAGGTTGCAAAGGTAACAGGTCAACAGCTGTATCTTGTGTCGATGTTGCTAACGGGTCAGAATTTGACAAATGCTGTGAATCTTGATTGCGTATTGGGCTTAGAATGATGGAAGCCTCCAATTCTGGCATCGAGGCATATGAGGACGAGAGCATTTCAGACTGGTCTTGCTTGGGTAGTCCACTGTCAGGCTCGTTGCACGTAGAGACCAGGGTACCAAGCGGGGGGTGTAGAAAATCAATTAAGTCATTTGCAGGCAGGCTTGCCACTCCCTGTGGGGTAGTAGGTTTGCCCTTGTTTGGAGTCCTTGGCTCCATTCCCCCGTCTATTTGTTCTTTGTGGCACACAGGCCCAGCATCAACACAGGCAGCACCTATCCTGGTGCATAGCGGTGTACGGGTCAGATTGGCGAATACCCTTGTAAAGTAGATGTACCATTTTCTTGTACGGTTTCTTAGTTTTAGAATCTTTGCAACGAGATGGGCAGATCTAAAGTTAATAACCATACGTCTCATATAAGGTCCAGAGGGCAACCATGAGATGTCCACGATATCTACGGGGCGTAGTGTCTGCCCCAACAGTTGGGTCAGGGAATTTGCGACCGAGTGTTTACCCACCCATTTGTTATAGTTCAAGGGGTGGTTTCCCACCAGTACTGCAAGTTTGCTGTTCTGGAGTTGCAGACTTGAGTTTTGTACTTGGTTGGGCAGACATCTCACTTGTTTTTGTGCAAGGTTGGCCTGCACACTTGGGCAGGGATGAGCGGAGTTTGCAATGTTGTTAAGCTGAGGAAGTGAGGGGGGGCAACTGAACAAGCCAAAGACTTTTTCAAGCTTCTTTTCGATCCCATCCAGCCTTTTATATAAGTTGGTGATGGTATGTGTTATCAACTCAGTCTGACAGATTAGCAGTTCCAGTGCCTCTCGGTCCTCGTTTAACTGGGCTGGTGACTGGGATAATTCAGGTGAAGTTTTCTGCAGGGACTCAAGAGTCTGTTCCTTCTGTTCCTTCATACACAGGCTCGAGGCTAGTTGTGGGCCATCCACAGTGCCGGCAGGCTCCTCATGAGTAGTACTGGGAGCAAGGACCTCATAGCTGTTTGCGGTAGGGAAGTTTCTACAGATATCATTTAGGTCATTGTCAGGCAAGAAATCCCTGATATTTGTCTGTTTTTTGGCAGTGCTTGTAGCTTCATTCGAATGCTGTCTGCGGCGTTTCTTCCCTCTCATATCGGCAAGAAAATAAGGAGAAGATTTCTCGAAACTGCAGGGTCAGGGCAGGTTGTGCTGTTAATGAGCCCCGCTCCCTTTAACAGTCTTTATCTACAGCGTTTTCTTGCAGATTTATGGGAGAAGTAGAAATAATCTGAACCATAAAACCATAAAACTTCTAAAATAAACGTCCTAAGGCATCTTAGAGCCCTTAAAACCCTTCAAAGCAGAAAGTAAAAAGCAAAAGCTTTACTGAGCATAGAACAAGGCTACCGTTCACGTCGCCATCTTGGATCCTCCTCCTCGCCTGTTAAATATATTAAGCTTAAAAATCAGGTTATCTGCAGCATCAAGGAACTGCCATGAGAAAAACAAGGTAGGGAGAACACTGGCAAACAGGAATGGAGTTGGTGCTTTTATACTGTAAGCTTGCACCAATGACTAATACAGGTATATGGCAGCAGGCTGACTAGTAAGTTGTGCAGACTTATTTGCAAGGGTGAAATACATGCATGAACTGACATTTATAAACACCCAGATTGATGAAGGTCAGTGGGCTTGCTTTTGTAGGGTGGTTGCCAGGGCTGGACAGAATCTCACAGGCACCCAATCTGCATAGTTCACCTTGAACTTTGATGCTCGCTCCTATGAACCCCATTTCCCCCTCCATTAGCCCTGTTGGCAGTTTGCCCATTGGCAAGGTTTACTATTTCTATACTGAGCCACTTGCAATTGTCCTATACTAAAGTGCAGAGGATGTCTGGCAATGCAGTCAGAATCCTGAGCAGGGATAGTATGATTAATCCTTTAAAAGAGGATCAGCCATGATGGCTATGTTCTACCTCGGTAAGTAGAGGGATGTTGCACTGAAGTGCAGCTTGCAGGTTTCCCACAGCAATCTGTTGAGCCACTGTGAAAACAGGATGCTGCACTGGATAGGCCACTGGCCTGATCCAGCAGATTCTTCTTATGTTCTGGTATAAAGTATCTCCAAGTGACTTACCAAGTTGTAAAGCACAAAGCATTGAACACACACACAAAAACCAGGTTGCATCCAGTATACTAATAATAATCACTCAGTTGGTGAAGCATGAGACTTAATCTCATGGTTGTGAGTTCTAGCCCCACAATGGGCAAAGATTCCTGCATTGCAGAGAGCTGGATTAGATTACCCTCATGGTCCATTCCAACTCTACAATTCTATGATTCTGATGTTGAATCTACTTCGAGCAGACCCACTGAAATTAATATACTGATAAACTAAGGTAGGTATATTAATTTCAATGCATCTACTGTGAGTAGAACTTAATTGGATACAACTTCAACTGCCAAACAATAACCCATAAAACAGCAACAAAAACATACCATCAATAGACCGCATAGTCACAGTAAGATGCTAGTGTCCACTAGGCAGGGCCAAGAAGATCCTGGGCATCTAGACTCTTTGCTAGCAGCACTCAAGAAAACAGATATCCATCTTCCAGCACAGAAGATGTCTAAATATTTTCTTCTGACACCATGCATAGGAACCTGAAAAATATTTTCCCAGGCCTGTAGGATTCCCAGCTCAGGATTCTGTACATTTCCGTATGGTTAGAGTAAGAAGGAAAGCAGAAAAACACTTAAAAACAGGATGCAATAATAGGGTGTAATACAGTCAAATTAAAATCCATTGAATTCAACTGGATAATTTAAGCTCATCCTGGGGAGAGAGAGAGAGAGAATACAATAAAATACAGTAAAAGTTTTAAGTGTAAACAATACAAATGCATGCAGAATTATTATTTTTTAAGAGATACAGTGGTACCTTGGTTCTTGAACTTAATCCATTCCAGGAGTCCATTCGACCCCCAAAACCGTTCGAAAACCAAGGTGTGGCTTCCAATTTGCTGCAGGAGCTTCCTGCACTCAAGTAGAAGCAGTAGAAGCAGCGGAAGCAGCGCCAGTGACGTTCGGCTTCCGAAAGACATTCACAAACCAGAACACTCACTTCCAGGTTTGCGGCGTTTGGGAGCCGATTTGTTCAGGAGCCAAGCCGTTTGAGTACCAAGGTACCACTGTACACTGAGGAGGAAGACCTGAAAGCAACTGAGAATACAATATGTACAGCATTCAACTGTCGCATATTTTAAAAGGGGGGTGAGTCAAATCAGTTCTTAATAAAGCCTCTCCACATGTTTATCCATAAAACAGGGGGTTTAGTGGGCTGTTTGATTAACATAGGAGAAAAACCATGTGAAATAAAGAATCTTTTTAAGGAACAGTTAAGGACTCTCCACTTATGTGTCAGATGTTTTGACAGTGCAATGTCCCATACTTTCACTAGCAACTTCTCTTGGGAAGGAGTTGATTTGGACTTCCAATGGGAGGCCACTAACAATGTGGCTGCTGAAAGAAGCATAAATCCAAGAGGTTTATGCATGATGACCGAGTTGGTACCGTGCTCCAAGGATTGGAGATCCAGACTGGGTCTGGTGATATGTGAGGTGATAATGGAGATAGCATCAAAGGTAGGTTCCCTTTCCCTTTTAGTCACACATGGCTTTCATAGTTCTGTCTGGCAGGCCATGTAAATTTTTAAGGCTGCAATTCTGTACCCTTACCTACAGGTGAATCCCCCTGAACTCAAGTGAAACTTAGATCTAAGTAAACATGTTTAGTATGGCATTTTTAGGTTAATAACTGAGGATATATTTGTAAAGCTAGTTTGAAGGTGGGAATGTTCAATATACTGGATAGTTGTGAAGTTATGTTCTGTTTCCCACACACACATGTATGTAAGTTTTAAATGGAGAACGGTTTATGCTGCTGCAATGCAAATGTATCAGGTAAAGTTTGTTCAGCTGCTCCTGGCTCAACTGCATGTAAAAGCAAAGGAGGAAAATGTGAAACAAGTTTCTGAGGGAAAGTAAAGTAATTTGTTTATTTCATTTTATATCCTTCTGTTCTAGCAATGAACTTCGAGTACTGAGAGTGCCTTTGTGGGCAACAAGAGCAGCATCCCTTTGAATGTTTCAGCAGAATTTTTTTTTGTGCTGCACAGGCACCATGGATTCAATCCAGGTGAAGCTCAATGCTTTGATTTAAATGAAAAAGTATGGGTCCAGAAGCTCTGAACTATGCAGCAATCCCACCACATATGAAGCAGTGTTCCAGGCAGCAGAACAAATATTCCATACCTTGTAACCTGCATGAGTTGTTACCATATGAGACCAAGCAAGTAAGTGGCTACCGTAGTTACAAACCTGTCTTCAACCATCAACAGACAGAAAGAGGCCACATTGCTACAAATATATCTAATATGATTTTTACAGGATGAAAATCATAAATCCACAGTGAATAGTATCATTTCCATTCTATTCAAAGAGAACAAGGTATGTAACTAGAGGATAGTAGCATAATCATAAATTTGTTCTCTCTCAAATTTTATGTGTGAGCAGATAAAGGATGGCTAATCAACCTCTGGGGAAGATGGTGCAGTAACTTTGCAATATGTAATAAATTCTCACCACCCAGAACACAGTAATGGTTAGTCCCTGGGGCTGTGTCTGAAGGCATATAAAGCAACCACCTTGCCGAAGCAAAGTTGAAGTTCAGTGCTAGGATGAGAGACAGTCAGGAAATCCTGCATAAGCAGAATTTGCCAACCTGGCACTCTCCAGAGGGGCTGTGGCTCAGAAGCAGAACACCTGCTTTGCATGCAGAAGGTCTCGGGTTCAACCCCTGGCATCTTCGGGTAGGTCTGGGAGAGAACCCGCCCTGAATTCTTGGGAGAACTGCTGCCAGTCAGTATAAACAATGCTAGATGGCAGCTTATCATGTTACCTTTTGACATCATCTCCCATGTCTAACAGTGTTTGTATGTCATGGGTGAATTCTCAAAATCACTTTCATATGAACAAACTAGTCGCCACTTTAAAACAGCAAGCGATCCTTCCCTCTACCCCACTGCCTCCTTTGTCTAATAAGCACACACGTGAGGTTTGCCCCTTTCTTCTTGGAGACCAATTTTTCCCCCTGCTTAGCATACCAGAAATATGCAAAACAAACCTCCATAACACTCTTGTGGAACTGTAGAACATAGAATATGTTTTATCTGATAAATTTCCTGTTTGCTTTCTCCCACAAAAAGAACCATTTTGACACCCAAAATAGAGCTCTTTCTTCAAACAGACTCTGCTACTCACCACCACCAATACCCTGAAACAATGCTACACCCAGGGTAATGTCATAGAACAACACAGCAGGGGACAATCCTAACTGGCAAAGAGAAAAGAAAGATTCTGACTTTAGGCTGAAGTGGGGGTGGAGGCACAAAGAGCAGGATAAGTTAGTTAAGATACTGTAGATGAAAACTATGAACACATAAGGAAGGGAAGGAATGCTCTGACCTGAGAATTAAACTGAGGGAGAACACTGTGAGAACAGGATGCTGGGACACTAGACTGTGTGATGGCCTGAGGCAGATTCTTCGCACAGCAGGGAGGAGGAACCTATGGCCCTCCAGATGTTCTTGGACAATCACGAGGTGGGATAGGAACACCTTGATTTTCGGCTGAAAGGGGAGAGGGGGTAGGCTAGGTGAGAGGACGGGAAGCCAACGCAAAATATGATTTTTTGGGGGGGGGGGAGAGAATAGGCGGTCACGTGCAAGCTGTAAAGGCGGCAATGCAAAAGACTGGGGTGGGACAGGAGTATCCTGAATTTAGGCTGAAGGGAGGAGTGTGGGGGGGGGAGAGAGAACGTAAAGGGATGCCAAAGCGAAATATGGGGCGTGCGGGCCAGCGAAGAGGAAAACGACACGGCGGGGCTTTAGGGGTCGTTCGCTTAGTGGCAGTGCACCCGCCCCGCGTGCAGAAGGTCCCGTGTTCAACCCCCAGCGGCGTCTCCCAAACCCCGCAGAGCTACTGCCAGCCAGTGCAGACAACACTGAGCTTAGTTGGGTTCGGTATAAGGCTGAGATCGGGGCGGGGTGGGCTGCTGCCGTTGTCGCAGACGGGTGTAAGCTAGACCAGGCCCGCCCCTTCTTTTGCTCAGGCCGGACTCTGCACCCATTGTGTGCCTCTCTTCTCCCCCACCTCGGGCAGCCCCCTCACGGCAGGGCCTGGCGGTGCGAGGGCGAGAGAGGGGACAGGACTACTGAGAGGAGGGGGGCGGCCTGGTACAGGCCTTCCCCAGCCTAAGGGGACCAACCTGTGAGGCGAGGCCGCCGCCGCCGCCGCCCCACCAAGACGCTCCTTCCCTCTCCCTCTCGCTTCCCGAGCCAGAGACTGCGCATGCGGGATAGAGGGGAGCGCCCTGGAGTGGCTGGGGAAAATACAGTGGTACCTCGGTTTATGAACACAATTGGTTCCGGAAGTCTGTTCATAAACTGAAGCGTTCATAAACTGAAGCGAACTTTCCCATTGAAAGTAATGGAAAGTGAATTAATCCGTTCCAGACGGTCCGCGGAGTAAGCGTTCATAAACTGAAGCAAACTTTCCCATTGAAAGTAATGGAAAGTGGATTAATCCGTTCCAGACGGGTCCGCGGAGTACTTAAACTGAAGCGTTCATAAACTGAAGCATGGGTGTAATTGGTTCCGGAAGTCTGTTCATAAACTGAAGCGTTCATAAACTGAAGCAAACTTTCCAATTGAAAGTAATGGAAAATGAATTAATCCGTTCCAGATGGGTCCGCGGCATTCATAAACCGAAAATTCATAAACCGAGGTGTTCATAAACCGAGGTTCCACTGTACTGTAGTCCTGGGAGAGGGAAGGAAGGGTGCTCACCACTTGCGTAGCCAGCAGGTGGCAGTGGCGGCGGAAGCTGCAGCAAGGGCGTTGATGCTTTGCGAGCGCAAGTCACTGAAAGGAGAAGGGGAGGGACGCCACGCCCCGAAGGCGGGGAAACTGTTAAGCGAGGTGGTGTCGTCCTCCGGAGTTGTCGCTACCTTCATTCATTGTTTCATTCATTTATACGTACCCCGCTTTTCTCCCTGAAAGGGACTCGAGGCGACTTACAGTTACAGCAGGAACAGCTAAAAACATTGGGGAGGGAGGGAAACAATTAAACAATAACAGAATTTATATACAGGTGGGTAGCCGTGTTGGTCTGAAGCTCCTATCATCCCTGGCCATGGATGGAAAGATCTATCAATTTTGTCTTTTACATTTTCTCATTTTTCCTATCTTAAATTTGGTTGTCCACATTTTTTGGGCATTTTTTAAAATAAAATAAAAATCCTCATGTCATAAAAATTTGCCAGTATTTTAGTGCAAATATCTCCAGATATGCACATTTTTATATGCAGTTTTGCCTACTGTGCAAATTTTAGCAAGTCATTCCCCACAATGCATTGTATCTTTTTGTGCTATTTTCACCATTATATCCGTTCTTATGGAAACTTTCCCCTAATATATGGATTTTCATAAAACTTTGGCTGGTGAACTGCATAGTAAAATGGATGGTTTAGTTGAGATTCCTGCATTTCAGGGGGTTGGACAAAATGACCCCTGGGGGGGTCTTCCAACTCTACAATTCTATCATTCAATGAAAATTTCAAAGCTGTGTTTCAGTTTACATATCATTTGCAGAAGTGTGAGTTTGATTCAGCTTTAAATGAGTTGGGAATCAAATATCTCCCCTATCCCGGGCCATTGGCCATGCTGACAGGGCCTGATGGGAGTTGGAGTCCAACAACATCTGGAGGACCACAGCTTCCACACCCGCGCCATTGGGGGAAGAGTGATAGTTGTTGAGCTGACTTTGATATTCCCGACTAAGCAGGGTATATAACTATATATATATGTGTGTGTGTGCGCACACACACACACTTTTTTTTTTACTGTTCTTTCTCTGTTTCCAGAGGAGGTGATGTTAGCAGAAGAAGACAAGAACGCAGAAGAGAAGTCACCCCTTGATGTTCATATTTTGTTCAGGTCTTAATAATTATCCATGTTTTCTCTTCTCAAAAATGTTTGTAAAGGTTGTATATAGATAGTAAAAAGTTTTGTCAATAAACTTGTTTTAAAGATTAAGGTTATTCCTATTTACACATTTCAAAAATGACACTTAAAACTTTCTTATTTTCATTTTGTTCGTTTCTCGTTTTGTTCTTGTTGCCAAAGCAAGTTATGACCATTTTGAAGCAATCATACACACTTTATTCCTTTTCACAGTAAGCCCACATCTTGCACTTATTTAACCAATAAACCAACACAAGCAAGATGTTTTCTGCTTCAAAAACAATTTTTAATGAACATGAAGATACCGGGGGTAGGGGCCAACACTCCCCAGGAACAACAGAGGGTTCAGACAAAAGTGCATGCTGGGAAATAGAACCCAGAACCTAACAGTTCCTTTTCGAAGGGTGGGGGCCAAGGTATGGAGATACAGGGGGGAGGGGCCAACACTCCCAAGGGACAACAGAGGGAAGGGTATCCTACGGAAACACAGGGATGAGCCGGGGTGGAGGGAGGAGGGGCAGGATACGTCATGGATCGTGACGGGGGGGGGGGATCACAGGAAGGAACCACAGCAACGCGTGGCCGGGTCAGCTAGTCCTTTTATATATTTGAACATGGCTATCATATCACCCCTTAATCTCCAGGCTAAACTACCCAGCTCCCTAAGCCGTTCCTCATAAGGGATCATTTCCAGGCCTTTGGGCATTTGAGTTCAACACCTCTGGGCATTTGAGTTCAACACTCGCCTTGGGCTTTGGACAAGTGCTCACAGCACCCCAGCCCACCCCATTTCCCTTTCAGAGTCCCTCCTTCCGTCATTCATCCCAGCCATCACTGACTCCCTCCCTTCTTTCCTGTTGGTTCTTAGGAAACGTCTCTGGGTCTTAGTGAGCCACTGCACAGTTGAGTGGCAGGCAACCCCCATGCTGTACGCAAGAGATTACATGCCTCTCTGCTTGTAAGCCTTTTGGCTTCTTTCCCCTCCGGGGTGCAGGGAGCCCTGTGTAAGATGCTTGCCATTGTGTGGCAATTATCAAGCGCTTTGCATAACTCTCTGGCACCCAGCATAATGAATCCCCTGCTGTCCTCGGTGCAAGGGGCTCTTGTTCTAACATGGATTAATGCCAGCAACCTGTAGCCTCATGATCAGATGGCTGGTGCTTCCAGGACTGGACAAAATCATGGAGGAGGAGAGTGCTGTTGATGGACACTAGTCATGATGGCTATGCTCTGCCTCCACATTCAGAGGCAGCAATGCTGAGTAATAATAAGAGTCCTCCAGGATGCTGGACTTAGAATCATAGAGTTGGAAGAGACCATCCAAATTCCACTGTCAAACTTGGCAGCAAATTCCACTGTCAAACAGCTCTTACTGTCAGGAAGTTCTTCCGAATATTGAGGTGGAATCTTCTTTCTTGTAGTTTGAATCCATTGCTCTGTGTCCGCTTCTCTGGAGCAGCAGAAAACAACCTTTCTCCCTCCTCTATATGACATCCTTTCATATATTTGAACATGGCTATCATATCACCCCTTAACCTTCTCTTCTCCAGCTCCCTAAGCCGTTCCTCATAAGGCATCGTTTCCAGGCCTTTGACCATTTTCGTTACCCTCTTCTGGACACGTTCCAGCTAGTCAGTATCCTTCTTGAACTGTGGTGCCCAGAACTGGACACAGTACTCCAGGTGAGGTCTGACCAGAGCAGAATACAGTGGTACTATTACTTCCCTAGATCTAGATGCTATACTCCTATTGATGCAGCCCAGAATTGCATTGGCTTTTTTAGCTCTCGATGAAGGGATGTGACTGCTGGGGAGATGGTAAAAGGCCTCACCCAAGCAGAGAGGCTGTGGCTTTCTCAGGTCCTTATGGGTGGATTTCAGACAGATTATACAGCATCCCCTCTTAAACTAGCCTTCTTCCCCAGCACAGAGAGATTGGCAGGTCTGTGGCTCCTTGGAGGCTTCCACACTTTGCCTTTGAAGCTCCAGGCTGCAGGGCAAACTCTGTCTAAATCTGATGGTCTGAGGTTGATTGCCAATAGCATGCACTGTCCATTGACCTTGTTAGAAAGTATTTGGGGACTCAAGTATTGCCAGAGCAAATCAGGGAGGGGGGGGCAATGCTTACAGGTGCTTATAATAATCATAGAATCATAGAACTATGGAGTTGGAAAGGACCATGGGGGTCATCTAGTCCAACCTACTTTTGCCCAACGTGGAGCTCGAACCCATGACCCCAAGATTAAGAGTCTCATGCTCTACCAACTTTCCAATCCTCTTTTAAAGCTGTCCAAGTATGTGGCCATCACTACCTCCTGTGGCAGTGAGTTCCATAGTTGAACTACATGCTGCATGTTGAAGGTCTCTATCTGTCCTTAATCTTCCAATCTTTTTTCACGCTGCATGAAGAAGTCCTTCATAACAAAAATATGTTCTGAAACAAACAGAATTGGCATGTATGTGTGTGTGTGTGTTTGACTTGAAGGGCGGTTCAGCAACAAAAGCTTTTTTCCACCCTGAACGCTTTAGAAGAAGAAGAAAAGAACACAGCAACACTCGGGGGTGAGCATCCTGGACCATCTCTGGGGTGAAACAGCAAAGCACTTCTGCCCAGCCCCTTCCCACAAGTCTGCTTTCAAAATCAAGCAGATAACATGCCCGAGACAATGGCAGATTTTCATTCTGCCTGCCAACAGACCCCATACCCCCTCCCCGCAGCAGTCAGGACTGAGTTTGTTCAAATTCTGCCTTCCTTGTGTTTATCGAGACTGCTGGAAGAGAGCAGACACCAATATGCAATTAATTGGCAACTGGTGAGAGCAGATATAGAACACAGCAGCCTCGGTGGTAGGATTTCAACACACACACACACACACACACCGCCCCATTTTTCTAAAAAAGGGGTTTTGTTTGTGGAGGTGGACTCCCTCACCAATAGACAGAAATTGACAGAGATATACTAGCTGTTAGAAACCACAGGAGGGGTCTCTGACAGTCTCTCTGACAGTCGGATCAAGGCATTATCTTCGTTGTAATTCCAGACTGCAAGCCATTTTTCCTTACACTTGTCACGATGACAGAAAACCCACATCACAGCAAGGGAAATAAAAACAAGGAGGGGGGGGAAATCTCTCTCCCTGCCCCTCTCCCTCCATTGGGTTGCCTTTTTTAAAAAGCCACTATCCTGAAAGGCACTAAAAGGAATCAGTCTTTATCATGCACATTTTGTTTGTTTGTAATGAAAATAGGAGATTCCACTCACATTACAGTACAAAACGTTTTTTGTTTTTCATTTAAACTGTTTATCCCCTTCTGTACAAATAGTAGTCTGGGGTAAGAACTTAACACAGGGGTCCCCAAACTAAGTCCCGGGGGCAGGATGCGGCCCAATCGCCTTCTAAATCCGGCCGGTGGACGGTCTGGGAATCAGCATGTTTTTACATGAGTAGAATGTATCCTTTTATTAAAAATGCATCTCTGGGGTGTTTGTGGGATCTGCCTGGTGTTTTTACGTGAGTAGAATGTGTCCTTTTATTTAAAATGCATCTCTGGGTTATTTGTGGGACATAGGAATTCATTCATTTCCCCACCCCCCCAAAAAATATAGTCCGCCCCCCCCCCCCAAGGTCTGAAGGACATTGGACCGGCCCCCTGCTGAAAAAGTTTGCTGACCCCTGATTTAAAATTACCTGGTTGGTAAAAGAAAGAAAAGGGCTGGGGAGGAGCAACTCTTTTGGCTACAACATCTAAGCCAGTGCTTTCCCAAACTTTTCCCAGCCCTGTGAGTCTACAAACTCACGCCCCCTAGCCTGCCCTATGAAAAGCATTATTCAGAATAGCAGTTTGCAAGACTTAAAAGGTAAAGGGACCCCTGACCATTAGGTCCAGTCGTGACCGACTCTGGGGTTGCGGTGCTCATCTCGCATTATTGGCTGAGGGAGCCAGCATACAGCTTCCGGATCATGTGGCCAGCATGACAAAGCCGCTTCTGGTGAACCAGAGCAGCACACGGAAACGCCGTTTACCTTTCCGCCAAAGCGGTACCTATTTATCTACTTGCACTTTGAGGTGCTTTCGAGCTGCTAGGCTGGCAGGAGCAGGGACCGAGCAACGGGAGCTCACTCCGTCGCAGGGATTCGAACCGCCAACCTTCTGATCGCCAAACCCTAGGCTCTGTGGTTTAACCCACAGTGCCACCCGCGTCCCAGTTGCAAGACTTACTCAGGCTGAAAAAATTCAAAACAATTAATTGCACATTTTCTTCAAGATCCACTTAAAACTATGTAGTTTAACAATTTCAACAAAATTGATGAACTGGATCCAGTGATACCACCTTTCGGAGTCTTTTTCACCTTCAGTAGCCCCTGGGCCCCATAGCATCCCACTAGGTCAGTGATGGCCAAACATGACTAGGTAATCTCACCACCACCTGGGTGGACCCTCAACTCACACAGTCTCTAGCAGCTGGTGGCAGCTGGAGTCATGAGACCATAAGCAGAGCCTGCTGGATGATGCCAGCGTATTTGTATTCAAAGCATTTTCTGCCTCCGACTGTGGAGGCACAGCAGAGCCATCATGGCCAGTAGCCTTTGATTACCCCCCCCCCCTCCATGTATTTGCCTGATCGTCTTCTAAAGCCCTCCAAGCTGGTGGCCATTTCTGCCTCCTGTGGGAGGGAGTTCACAGGCGCTGTGAGTCCAACTGCATATGGAGGGGGCCTATCCCTGATCCAAACCTTTGCTCAACTATTAAGCGCACTGGGAAATATTGATCCAGTTATATTCTCTCTTAGCTTTACCTACCTTGCAGGGTTGTTGTGAAGATATTAATGGGGAGAGGAGGCCGTGCATGCTCATTTGAGCTTCCTTGGAGGGAAGGTGGCATAATGTGCAAACAGCAAGCATAAATAAAAGTTTTCTAAACCCTCCAAAAAGAGCCACCCACTCTCCACTGAATCACGGTCACCGCTTGAAAGGCAAAAGACAGAGAGGGAATCTGAGTTATTTCGCTATGCCATGATGGAATATCCACAATCATAATCCTATATTTGTTTACACACACACACACACACACACACACACACACACACACGAGAGAGAGAGAGAGAGACAGACAGACAGACAGACAGACAGACAGACAGACAGACAGACAGACGGACACACACACACACACACACACACACACACACACACACACACACACACCTGCCTCTGAATACAAGTTGCTGGGAATTGCAGGTGGACAGACAATTCTAGGATTCTTAATGGTGGGTTTCTCCATTCCAGTTTAGAAACAGGATGGTTTGCAATCTGAGGCTCCAAAATCCAGGAGGAGCCCTAATATTTGAGTTGCCCCCTCTCCCTTTCCGCAGGCTGAGAGCAGCTTGCTGCCAAGGTCTCTCCATCTTCCAGGGGCGTCTCTGCTTTTGAACCTGGCAAGGTTAATCCCTTCACCTCCACACCTGCTTTGCTAAAGGAGCACGTCTACACCTCCCATTCAATGTGATCTTTTTCAAAAGCAGCAGATGCCTCCTGGATCCTGCTCCATGAGGAGTTATCAGAAATTCAGACACCCTGCACTTTAGAGAAGAGAAGAGGCATCTTCTCCATATATTGAAATGAAATTTGAATTCTGCCCCTCCCTCGGAAACACACACTTAAAAGCAAGGAATGACTCTTTAATGACAGTGCTAGAGAGAGAGAGAGGCAGATGAATCAGCCAAAGGCCCAGGTCGCCCCTTTCAAGTGGAGAAGCTTTAGATTCCCACTCCCCTCTTGAAGAAAAAAAGAAATCTATACTCCCCCCCCCAAGGTCGCTGAGAGTTTGCATGAAACAGATCTTTTTAAATGCATGACTGTGACTTCCAAAAAATACAGACACATGTTAACCTACAACATCTGCTTGAAACTGAATGCAGTTAGCAATGGGAGAAGTTAAGAGTGAAGAGAGGACAGGAAAGACGGATCCACAGAGAAAGGTTGGAAGCACCAACAGGCTTTGAATGCAGAGAGAAAGTTGCTTTGCTAATCCCAAGAGGCTCTTGCAGACTAGAATCTTCAGCTTTTTATTTAGTGAAGGGTTTTGTAAGGGGGGGGGGGGGGCATTCACCATGTTCACATTAAATGCTTGGTTTGGATTTGCATGGAATTCTGGGGCAGCAGATGCTTGAAACTCATCTAAGCTACTAGTCCTCCAGGTGGAGCCAGGGTTGAATACACCTGGATATCAATGAGTTTTCATGTCCAAGTACTGCTTTTACCAGCCAGAGGGTTGGGCACATGACATGTCTGATGTTCTTTTTCAGTGTTTCAGATTTTTAAGAGGAATTTGGTCACCTAAGAAGCACATGTTTTTTTGGGGGGGTGCTCCTGGCCAATGAGCCCTTTTTAGGGAGACCCCCCCACAAATTTGCGATAGATCTTTGTGTATTTGGGGAAATTGAATGTGTTTCTACCAGATTGAAGGAGACGCGGGTGGCGCTGTGGTCTAAAACACTAAGCCTAGGGCTTGCCAATCAGAAGGTCAGCGGTTCGAATCCCCGTGACGGGGTGAGCTCACGTTGCTCGGTCCCAGCTCCTGCCAACCTAGCAGTTCGAAAGCACGTCAAAGTGCAAGTAGATAAATAGGTACCACTCCGGCGGGAAGGTAAATGGCGTTTCTGTGCACTGCTCTGGTTCACCAGAAGCGGCTTAGTCATGCTGGCCACATGACCTGGAAGCTGTCTGCGGACAAACGCCAGCTCCCTCAGCCTATAGAGCGAGATGAGCGCCGCAACCCCAGAGTCATTTGCGACTAGACCTAATGGTCAGGGGTATCTTTACCTTTACCTTACCAGATTGAAATCTCTGTATGGTGCCCTAGTCCCATGACACCCAAGGCAGAAAACTAACAAGCAACAGGACAAAATCAAAACAACATTTTTTTAAATCAAGTGGAATAAAAATGCAAGCATCAATCTAAATTGCAGGTAATATGTGTCACCACAAAGTCAAACAATTTCAACAGCCTCTTGAGAAAAGCCAAGTAAAAATAAAAGAGAATAATAAACATATTAAGCGCAGGTTATTAACTTTTGTTGCTTATTGGCAAGGTTGTCTTGTAGCTTGTGTTACAACGGTGGTACTTGATCCTCACAGAGCAAGCCTATGCATGTTTACTCACCGGGCCCATAGGGCTGTCTCCCAAGTAAACTTATATAGGATTGCCACTTCAGTGCTACAAAAGCCCATGCCAATTAGGAATAATAATAATAATAATAATAATAATAATAATAATAATAATAATAATAATAATAATAATTTATTATTTATACCCTGCCCACTCTGGGCGGCTTCCAGCAAAATATTAAAATAAAATATTCTATTAAACATTAAAAGCTTCCCTAAACAGGGCTGTCTTCAGTTGTCTTCTAAAAGTCTGGTAGTTGTTTTTCTCTTTGACATCTTGTGGGAGGGTATTCCACAGGGCAGGTGCCACTACCGAGAAGGCCCTCTGCCTGGTTCCCTGTAACCTCACTTCTTGCAATGAGGGAACCGCCAGAAGGCCCTCGGTACTGGACCTCAGTGTCCGGGCTGAATGATGGGGGTGGAGACGCTCCTTCAGGTATACAGGACAGAGGCCGTTTAGGGCTTTAAAGGTCAGGAACAACACTTTGAATTGTGCTCGGAAACGTACTGGGAGCCAATGTAGGTCTTTCAAGACTGGTGTTATGTGGTCTCGGCGGCCGCTCCCAGTCACCAGTTTAGCTGCCGCATTCTGGATTAGTTGTAGTTTCTGGGTCACCTTCAAAGGTAGCCCCACATAGAGTGCATTGCAGTAGTCCAAGCGGGAGATAACCAGAGCATGCACCACTCTGGCGAGACAGTCCGCCGGCAGGTAGGGTCTCAGCCTGCGTACCAGATGGAGCTGATAGACAGCTGCCCTGGACACAGAATTGACCTGTACCTCCATGGACAGCTGTGAGTCCAAAATGACTCCAAAGGCTGCGCACCTGGTCCTTCAGGGGCACAGTTATCCCATTCAGGACCAGGGAGTCCTCCACACCTGCCCGCCTCCTGTCCCCCACAAGCAGTACTTCTGTCTTGTCAGGATTCCACCTCAATCTGTTAGCCACCATCCATCCTCCAACTGCCTCCACTCACACAGGACCTTCGCCGCCTTCACTGGTTCTGATTTGAAAGAGGGGTAGTGCTGGGTATTATCAGCATACTGCTGAATACCCAGCCCAAACCCCCTGATGTTCTCTCCCAGTGGCTGCATGTAGATGTTGAAAAGCATGGGGGAGAGGACAGAACACCCTACAAGTGAGAGCCCAGGGGTCTGAACACTCATTCCCCACCACCACTTTCTGAACGTGGCCCATGAGGAAGGAGCGGAACCACTGTATAACAGTGCCCCCAGCTCTCAGCCCCTCTAGATCAGGCATCCCCAAACTGTGGCCCTCCAGATGTTTTGGCCTACAACTCCCATGATCCCTAGCTAACAGGACCAGTGGTCGGGGAAGATGGGAATTGTAGTCCAAAACATCTGGAGGGCTGAAGTTTGGGGGTGCCTGCTCTAGATGGTCCAGAAGGATGTTATAGTTGATGGTGTCAAAAGGAAGCACCCACAAATTCATTAGCCTACCTTAAACCTTCCCCACCCTCCCCCCATTTTCTCACAAACCAGTGGGGGTCCAGAGAAAGGAAACCTGTAAAGTCTTTAAAAAGTCTACAAACAGAATGTATTGCCATATTGAAGTGTTCCCTAACAGATGCCTTTCCACAGCACCTGATGATGATCAGGAAAATTCAGTAGGTCCAGAGCAGAGATAGAGAGCACCATTGTTTTAAAAAACAAACCAAAACTTTGCACCTAGATAACATGTGTGCTAATTATCCAGCCTCTATAAATTAAGCACACTTACCAAATTACTCTCACAATGCCTAATTTAATCAACTTTAAAAAAATAAAATGGTCCATTTCCCCTCCTGATTTTGTTAGTTATGATAGGGGCAGGTTAAGAGCATCTTAACATGCCATAGAACATGCAGTGCTAGGGGAAATCATGAAAAGTTAGAACAAACAAATAATTGGATATGACAAAGATCAAAAGTTATGGATGTAGTAGAAAAGGCTGCAAAGTTAAAGTCGACATATGCAGCGGATGTAGCAAGAGATTACTTGGACCAATGGAATAAACTTTGCAGTGGTGGTCAACTCCCAAGAGACTGCGATCTATTCACAGAGTTAAAAACTGGCAGTGATCTACCCCCTTTTTGGTCAAAGTTGTTGAGCTCTACCAGTGATCTATCACATACATCCAGTGATCTACCGGTAGATCATGATCTACCTGTTGGACATGCCTGGAAAAAAGCAGTGCTGGCGTTGAGACCCTACAGTCTCAAAAAGCCAAGGGGGTGACCACCTACGTGATGGATGGAAGAACTAAAACCAACAGCAGGGCTTATTATGTGGATGCAAGACACAACAACAGAGAATGATGGAGAGACCTTGAAGAGGAGTCTATCCAAAGGCAGGTGCGAGACACTGAAGGAACAGGAGCAGGAGGAGGAGAGGGTAGGGGCAGGGTGTTATGCAGAACACAAAAGTTATGCAGAGTACCTCCAGCTCTGGAGGTCTGAGCAGACAGGAGCTCAGCAGAAAAAAATTGCATAAAATTTGCAAATGTCATGCCTCTGGGAAATTAAGGTGGAGTTGGAGTCCTCACGCACTCAGCACCTCCCCCCCCCCCCGGCTCTGTAGGCATTATGCGGTTTTAGGGGGGGGAGAGGTGGAGACAGAGCGGTGGAGAAAGAAGAGCAGGATACTGATCCTCCCTTCTTGTAGTTTCCTGCAACTAATATTTGGAATTACTGTTGCCTCCAACTATGGAAGCAGAACAGAGCCATCGTGGCTATTAACCACCAATAGCCCTCTTCTCCATTATTTTGTCTAATCCTCACTTGGTTGGTGGTAATCATTGCCTCCTGCAGGAGGGAGTTCCCTAGTTTAACTATGCACTATTCTGTCCTGGCATGCTCTGGTCCATGAGGTCACGAAGAGTCGGACATGACTAAACAACTAAACAACAACAATTCTGTCCTGAATCTTCCAGCATTCAGCTTCATTGAATGTCAACAAGTTCTAGAGTTTAGCCTTGTTTAAAAGGTATTTGTTTATGTGCAAATTGCCTTGCTACTGTGGTTTAGAAGGCGATTAATAATTAATCATCATCATCATAATTATCCACCAGCACTGGCTTGACCGTCAGACCCTGTCGGAGAGCTGCTACCCTGATCAGGTAGCCTGTTATGAGTCTTTCCAAATGTTAGTTTCCTAACCCCAAGTTTGCTGCAGAATCTAAAGCGGGGAGGAGATGCCCATTTGATCCCTGGAATCAATAATCCCCTGTAGTTAGGCAAAGAACACTGTCTATAATAGGACCCTTAAAAAGATGAACTGTGGGGCTCAACCATAAATTTTGGTGGGCCATGTTAACACATCAGGTTCCCAGTGGAAAGACTTAAGTGTTTGGGGAGCATTAAAAACTCGATCCATACATATCCATGTTTTAAAACAGAGAGTAACTTTATTACAGAAGATAATTCTGTAACTTTATTACAGAAGTTGAACGTCCGGTTCAACGTGAACGCTGCGGCCTTTACAGCTTCTGCCCAATAGCACCTTGGTAGCCCTGAGTCAAACAGTAGAGCTTCCATTGCTTCCTGAAGCACCCTGTTTTTTCGCTCTGAAACTCCATTCTGCTGGGGAGAGTAAGGAGCTGTCATCCTATGCTTGATTCCTTTTGCCCGGAAAAACCCCTGCAAACTAGAGGCCAAGAACTCCGCACCTCTGTCTGTCTGAAACGATTTGACTCGGGTGTCAAATTCCAGCTCAATTGCAATTACCCACTCTCTTATTTCATTGGCTGCCTGACTTTTGTCTTTAAGCGTAAAAACCCAAGACATTCTAGAGAAATCGTCCGTTAGACACAAAATGTAACGGGAATTCCCCATACTAGCCACCGGCATCGGCCCACAAAGATCTGCGTGAACAAGCTCAAATGCTTGCTTCGCCACTCTATCAGATTTTGGAAAACTGGCCGTGTGGACTTTAGATTTCATGCAAGCTCTACACTCCAGGAACTTAGAGCAGTCCTTCATATTGCAGCCAATGGCGCAATCCACCTGCTTGCGCACATACCGCCAGTTTGCATGTGAAAAACGTCGGTGCCATAAATGAAGGCATTTGTCATGTGCGGGAATGTTAGCGCACTTGGCTTCTGCTTTTTCAGACTTAGCACCGCCCACCTCAGCAACTTGCGCCCCCTTTGAGGCGCCATTGTCTGTTTCCAGCACGTACAGACCCTTACGGCCTTGTACCTGGACTAACTGCTCACCATCCTTGGAGATGGTACAAACCTGGTTCCCAAACTGCACCTGAAAACCAGCCTGGTCTAAAGCATAAACAGACAATAACCCACATTCCATACCATCCAGTACATATACATCAATGTCAGATTTTAAACAGGGCATAAACATAACAGCAACTTTTGTAATGTCTCTCTTTGTAGCATCAGCTAAGGTGACTGTAGTCCCAGCTGGAATTTTCCTGCAATTTTTCATCTGGTCACTAGGTGGGGCTAGGTGACTACTCGCGCCACTGTCAATTATCCAGCGTTGTTTACAGTTGGTTTTGGCCTGTCCAACAAAAGCATATGCAGCTGTCCTTTGATGTGTTCCAGCACCGCTGCCTCTGCCCCGACGCATCTGGCCTCTTCCAGGACGTGCTCTTCTCCTTATCTCCCGGTTACCATGGAGACCGGCCTTGGGGCAATTTCTCTGCAGGTGTTGCTCAGAGTTACACACATAGCACCTCTTAGCTTCAAACGCATGCACAAAGTTCTCAGCTACTTCTGCACCCCCACGTCTGGATGCTGGGCAACCTCCCTTCGCAGCTTTCTCTTTCTCTCTCAGCCTTTTGTTCTGATGATCCTCCAATCTGCCTGTCACATAATTTAGATCAAGCTGATCTTGAGGCATGGCTTCCAACGTGAGAGAAAGTGTCTCATAGCTGGGGTCTAAAGAACTCAACAAAATGTAGACTTTCTGCTGCTCTGTGAAGGGTATCTGTAGTTGCCTCAGTTTATTAAACAATGCCAGCATCTGGGATATATGCTGCTTTACGCAGCCCCCTGGCTCCAAACGCAAATCAAACAGCTGCCGGGTAACGTGAATCCTGGCCCCTGCTGTATCACGCTGATATACGCGTTGCAGAGCCTCCCAGATCTCATGGGCGTTTGTGGCCTGGTCTATGTGCACCATCTGGGATTCATCAATTCCCATGGTTAAATAAGCGACAGTTCTCTGGTCCTGCCTCAGCTCTGCAGCCGCAGTAGCTGGAGGTGCTTGTGCGGGTGGACCCTGTGTACGTGCCCAAAGCCCTTTAGCCACTAAAAAAACCTCCATCTTCTTAGACCAGTCCACCCAATTACTCCCCATCAGTCTTGGGAATGGCACCACGAAAGTTTCCTGAGCCTCAGCCATCTTTCCCCCTGGGGCTGGTGATACTCACACTACTGCCGCTGCACTGTTCTCTCCAGCTTCCAGCTCTCAGCACTCAGCTCCCAGCTCCGGAAAATGGCTTGCTTTCACCAGCGAGTTTCTACTGACCTGTGCCTTAACAGCATGCACAGGCAGGCCTCCAGCTGGGCTTCTCTAAGCTACCGGCTCTTGAAGACACTCCGACCTCCTGTCCTGGCAATCCATCACCTCAGGACGCGCTGCCATCAAAGCGTTGCTATCTTTCCGTGTGCTGGCATAAACAACCATAACCTGTTGATGTTTTTATGATCGTGGTGCTATAAAGTTCATTAGTGGGTCATAAAACACTTGTGGACCCACGCTGCCAAGTTGCAATGGTGCCCAGCCACGTTCCCGCTGTGCCAGTTTAAAATCCTCTTCTTGTATCTAGCAGAGTTACTGCGCAACTGGAACCAGATAGCAGTTTGCTGGTGTCTTCAAGAAAACAAGCACACTGTAGCTTCAAAGACTAACTTAAACTTTATTTACTGAAGCTTAACATAATACATCTAAACCAACTGAACTAAGCTGCATTTTAGCAGCACTCTTATCTCTTAACACTCCTCTCACCTAACTTTCTGCTCTCATGCTCCGACTCAAACTTCACACAGACAGAGAGAGAGAGCATTCTCTTCAGAGCATGATTTATGACTACACGGCAATTAGCAATCAGCGCACAGCTGTGGGCTAGCACCCAGAGAAATAAGAACGCCTGAGAGGGTTTTTTTAACTCCTTGCTGTCCAGAATCCCAACATAGGATTCAGCTCAGTACATAACACCCCTCCCCTCTAAGTTCCAGTCCTGCCCGGGAAGTTGCATTCGTAGTCCCCAAGGTCTGCTGGCCGCCTCCGTGTGTGTTGTGGCCTGGGGTGTTCCTTGGTCAGGGGTTCTGGTTCTGGCTCGTGTTCTGAGGCTGCTGGCTGTGTCGGGGCTGTCTGGTCTGGCGCCACTGACCCACTAGGTTGTGGCTCTGGTTCCGGTGTCCTTCCAGTCTCGGGGCGCCCCTCTGTGCCTACTGCTTCTGCTTCCCCTGCCCACCCCTCTCGCTCTACAGGCCTCACTGCCCCCGCTGTCCCGCTCTCCTCCCGGGTTCCTCCTGGGAATCGTCGCCGTAGCTGGTCGCAGTGGCGGCGCCAACATTGCCCCCCTTCAGTTAATACCTCGTACGACACGGGACCGGTCACCTTGGTGACTGTGGCGGGTACCCATGCTGGCCCTGCCCCAAAATTCTTTGCGTACACTGGGTCCTGGGCCACGAATGTCCGGGGGTTCCTGCCTTTCCCCACCACTACCTCATCCTGAGCTCTGTCGGGGTGAAGTCGGTCCAGTCTAGTTGCATGGCGCCGGGCCATTAGTAGTTCAGCTGGGCTCCGGCCCGTCGTTGTGCTGGGGGTGCTGTGCTGTGCTAGAAGGAATGCGGCAAGGCGGTATTCCCAGTCCCCTTGTGTCATGCGGCGGAGGCTGTCCTTGGTGGTCCGCACCATGCGCTCCGCTTGGCCATTGGTGGCAGGGTGGAATGGAGCTGAGCGGATGTGGCGGATGGCGTTCTGCGCTGTGAAGGTCTGGAACTCCTCTGACGTAAATGCGGTTCCATTGTCCGAGACGAGGGTGTCAGGGAGCCCGTGGGTTGCAAACAGCTTACGTAGTACCCGGATGGCTGCCGCCATAGAAGTGGACGGTACCAGTGCGACCTCCAGCCATTTGGTGTAGGAATCCACCACTATGAAGAATGTTTTTCCCTGGAAGGGGCCAGCAAAGTCCACGTGCAAGCGTGACCATGGATCTCGGGCGGACTCCCAGGGCTGGACTGGGGCCCTTGGGAGATCCGGGCGGGATTCTTGGCAGGTCTGGCAGTGTTGGACCCAGGCCTCTATCTCTCTGTCAATCCCCGGCCACCACACATAACTCCTGGCAAGGGCCTTCATCCTCACTACCCCTGGGTGTGTCTCGTGTAGGGCTGTGAGGACCCTTTTGCGGAGGGGCTGGGGAACAACGACCCTGCTTCCCCATAACAGGCACCCCTTGTGGGCTGACAGTTCATGTTTGCAGGTTGTGTAGCCAGCGAATTCTGGCCCGGGGCTGCTGCTGGGCCATCCTCGCCACACCCAGTCCAGGACCCGGGAGATGACCCTATCTTTTGTGGAATGGTGCGCCACTTCTTGTGCTTGAATGGGTCGGTCGGGAAGCAGCTCCAGGGTCATAACCTCTTGCGCAGGCGCTGGGTCGGGGCCTGTTTCTGGTAGTGGTAGCCTGCTGAGGGCGTCTGCGTGGCCCATCACCTTCCCAGGGCGGTGGATTAGTGCATACTGGTAGCTGGCAAGGAAAATTGACCACCTGAGGACGCGGGGAGACAACACTTGGGGTGTCTGCTTCTCGGGGGCAAACAGGCCAAGCAACAGCTTGTGGTCAGTCACTATGGTAAAGGGCCGCCCGTACAAGAAATTATGGAATTTTTTTACGCCCTTCACGATTGCCAGACCCTCCTTGTCAATCTGTGAGTAGTTTCGTTCGGCTGCAGCAAGCGTCTGAGAGAAGTATGCCACCGGCACCTCTCTTCCATCCGGGAGTTGGTGTCCCAGGACAGCGCCGATGCCATAGGGAGAGGCGTCGCATGCCAGCACCACTGGCAGCCTCTCGTCAAAGTGTGCCAAGACCGAGTTTGAGACGAGCAAGTCCTTGACTGCCTGGAATGCGGCCCTTTGTCGCTGGCCCCACACCCAAGGAGCCCTTTTATCTAGGAGTCTGTGTAGGGGCTCCGCTACCGCTGCCTTATGGGGAAGGAAGGCATGGTAAAAGTTCAATAGTCCCAAGAATGACTGAAGTTCGGGCTTGCTCTTGGGCGCTGGGGCCTCACAAATGGCCCGTACCTTGTCACCGGTTGGATGGACCCCTTCTGCGTCCACCTTAAATCCCAGAAAGTCCACCTGCGGCACTCCTAGTAAACACTTTTCCCGCTTCACCTTGAGGCCCGCCGTCTGGAAACGGTGCAGGACGGAGCGGAGGTGGTCCTCAAATTCCTATGGTGTGGGCCCGGCGATCAGCACATCATCGAAGAAGGGGGTGACGCCAGGAATCCCTTTAAGGAGAGAGTCCATTAGATTCTGGAATATGCCTGGTGCCACGCTAACGCCAAATTGCAGCCGCTTTACTCTGAATGCCCCTCTGTGTGTCACGATCGTCTGAGCCTCTGCTGTGGCTTCGTCCACAGGCAACTGTTGATACGCTTGGGCCAAGTCCAGTTTGCCAAAGATTGTTGACCCAGCCAGGGTGGCGAGGACATGGCTGACCACTGGCACTGGGTATGCATGGGCTGTGAGAGCCTTGTTTATGGTGCATTTGTAGTCTGCGCAGATGCGGACCGAACCGTTAGGCTTGACGGGTGTGACAATCGGGGTTTCCCAGGGGGCATTGGGCACCGGCTCCAGCACTCCTTGCTCCACGAGCCGATCCAATTCCTCGTCTATGCGGGGTTTCAGGGCGAACGGGACCCGGCGGGCCTTGTGCCTGATGGGTCGTACAGCGGGGTCTAGCTGTAGGGCAATGGGGGGTCCTGTATATCGTCCCAATGCCCCATCAAAAACCCCTGGAAACTCTTTGCATATGGCGTCCACGTCCACTTGTAAGCTAGTGCGGTTCACCCCGGTAACGGCTAGCCCCAGAGGTCCAAACCATGCCAGTCCCAGTAAGCTAACGTAGGGTCCCTTAACTACCAGCAAGTCCAATTGTTGCTTTCGCCCTCGATATTGCACCCTGAAGGTCCCCACCCCCAGTGTGGGGACCTTACGTTTCTAGAAGTCCCGGAGGGTGAATGGGGCCGGCCTTAGTTTGGGACCCCCATTAGGGCACAGTTCCCTTAATGTTCGGGCCGAGATTATGGATAGAGTTGAACCCGTGTCCAGCTCCATGCGGCATGGGGCTCCCTCTATCTGTACCTCTACATAAATTTTCTCTGTGTTGGGATGGGGCAACTGGAATACCTGGTAGTCCGTGATCTCCGTCGAGTTGCCTTGGTGCATGGTGCCGTGTGACCTGGGGCTCCTGGGTCGGTCATCTGATGCTTGTCGACGGGTGGGTCGAGCCCGACACACCCGGGCGATGTGTCCCAATTTTCTGCACTGCCTGCACTCTGTGTTGCGGAAATGGCAGGTCCTCCTCTCGTGGTTCTCCCCGCAGCTTGCACAGTTCCCTCCTTCTCGTCGAGGCTGCTGTGGTGTGTGTGCTGCTTGAGTGCGCCGCTGTACTCGGTGTACTTCCTCCCTGTCAGATTCGGATTCGTCGGTGAGGTCTTCGTGGTAGACCCTCGGTTGGGATGGCAGGGCCGGTCGTGCCTCTTGCGTTGACCTCGCGGCGGCTTCGGTTGCCAGGGCTTCCTCCAGAGCAATCTGGAACGTGAGGCCTTTTTTGGCGTAGAGGCATCGTTGCAACATCTCGTCCCTCAGGCCACCGACGAGGCGGTCACGAAGCATGTTCTCCAACTCTGAGAAGTTGCATAACCGGGCGGCTTGGCGGAGGGAGGTCACAAACCCAGTTATGGTTTCCCCCGGGGCTTGCCGCTTTGCGTAGAAGGCATTTCGGCAAGCTACCACCGAGGGCTGTGGTGAGAAGTGCTCCTTCAGCCGTTCCATTATTGTTTTGTAAGAGACGGTAGCAACATCTCTAGGTGCAAGGAGAGCCCAGGCGATTTCGAACGTCACCTCTCCACAGACGCTGAAGAATGTCGCCCTCTTCATGGCATCGTTGGTGACTTCTTTCGCTTGTAGGAGGAAGTTGAAACGGGCGGCGTATCGACTTCCAGTCGCGCCGCGCGGCCATTCAGTCGGGGTTTGGTTCAGCGGAGCTAAACCCGACGCGTTAAGGATCGGGCGCATCGCTCCGGCGCAGCGGGCGCCCTCAGAAATCTCAAGAGGGGCTTCTTGAGAACGTGGACGGTCCGGCAGCGCAGTTTTGCGGGCTCCCCCCTCCCCGGAAAGGCTTAATTTTGAGCCCCCGAGAGCGAGGGGGTCGGAGCTGCAACGCTACTGCGGACGCAGCACTCTCCTTGACAGCGTGAAGCCGCAGGACTGAATGGCAACAGCGGGCGATTCTTCTCAATGAAATGTTAAAGAATGTACCGTGAGTACTCTGGACATTAATTTGATTCAATTTGGAACAAATTGGTCACGGAATAGGGGTTTAAAATTACGGAAGCCAGCCCCTATCTGCTGATGAATTGGGAAAGCAGAAGAGCTTACCGAAGCTGGTGATTTGTTTTAAAGTGGCAAATTCCCTAGAAAGACTGTCAATCCCCCCCTTGAAAGTTGGCAGAGGGGGTGTGATTGCTTAAGTGAGGTGATTAAGAGGTGATTGGGAGCGTTTTTGCAAGTGAAAAGTGCTTTGGAATCTGCTCATCGGCTTGAGCGGAGGACCTGTCAAAATGCAAGACTGTAACGAACTGTAACAAAGCCTTAACCTTAGCGTAATAATTGTAACTGTCTGCATACTTTGATTTAGAAGCAACTATCAGAATTGTGAAAAGGGGAAGGGGCATATGCTACATGCCTTCGCTTAATATGGAGTGTAAAAGATTCGTTGAAAGTTATGGACATTAAAGACTGTACTTCTGTAGTGGAAAATTCCACTGCCAGTTAAAACTGAAAGTGACTTCTGGCTCCTTCCCTGCTGTTTGGTCTACAAAACTGTTTTTTGACCTTGAAAGCCTGCCTGCAAAAGTGAAAGGGGCTCTCAGTATACCAGCTGCTGAGTGGAATACAACTTGTTTTCAGGTCTGAAGGTTGAATTGTACAGCACACCAGCTGTGTGGATTACAAATGGGACTCTGGAAATTTACTGCGTAAAGTGACAGCGGTTGCCTGAGTTACAAATCGGTGTGGATATCAGAAAACTGGTGTGGGAAGGTGTATATCAGCACATTAGCTGCTGAGAGGATTACAAATAAACAGGACTAAGTGATGGCACACTAGCTGCTGTCTGGATTACAAATTGTTTTTTGAATCTGGTTCTTTTCTCTCTTTTTTTTTTTGGTTTTCGGTGTGGGAAGGTGTATTCCAGCACATCAGCTGCTGAGAGGATTACAAATAAACAGGATTGAGTGATGGCACACTAGCTGCTGTCTGGATTACAAATCTTTTTTGAATTGGTCTTCCTTTCTTTCTTTTTTCTTTTTTCAACTGGGAAGCTGTATTCCAGCACATCAGCTGCTGAGCGGATTACAATTAAGCAGGGCAGAGTGACGGCACAATAGCTGCTGTCCGGATTACAAATTATCCTTTGGAGCTTGCTCTTGACATTTAAGGCTGAATCCTAAATTGAGCAATGTCTGGCTCAGAGAAAAAAATCCATACGCGGAAAGACTCTAAAGATCAGGCTTTTCAGGAACAAATTTTGGAATTTATGAAAGAAAACAGGCAGAGTTTACAAAGCCTGACTACGGAAGTAAAAGCCACCACAAAGTGCCTCCAGGAATTTAAGGAAGAGTTTGGAGTATTGAAAAAAGATCTACAGGAAGTTAAAACCGAAGTTGCAGGTCTTCATGCAAAAGTGAATGAAATTGAGACAACTAAGTTAACAGATCTGGAAAAATTACAAGAAGAGACGCAAATAAGGCTTGCCTTTTTGGAATTGAAAGAGAGAGAGAATCACTTAAGAATACGGGGCCTACCGGAACTGGAGAAAGACAAAGGGAATTTAAAAGATCTAATTGCTCAAGAATTCACCAGTTGGTGGGACTTAGATCAGGAGGAGATAAAAGCATCAATTCTGAGGGCCTACAGAGTAGGACCCAGAAGCAGAAAAGACCCAAAATTTTTGAATGATTGTATTGTGGTTTTCCAGACAAAAGAACAAAGAGATAAGATATTAGGATACCATTATAAAAAGAAATTGGAAGTTCTTCAACATTCAATAATCCTTTTTAAAGAGACGCCAAAATTCTTTTTGGCTAAGAGAAATAAGTACACAGATCTGACAACAATTTTGACAAGGAAGAATATCTTTTTTAAGTGGAAATTTCCTGAGGGCCTGTCGTTCAAGTATAAACAAAAAGAGCATAAGATAAGATCGGTGGAGGATAAAAGAAGATTCCTGGAAAGATACGAGGAGGATTTCAAGACGACTTTAGGAGGAGGTCCGAGTTTAGGAGCGGGAGCAGGACCAGGAGCATTCGATTTGGACTTTCTTGCAGGAGCAGGAGCAGGACCAGGACCAGGAGCAGGAGTTGGGCCAGGGGCAGGGACCCCAGATCAAGAATAAGGCAAGATGGCACTCAGGGTTCTATCATGGAATGTGAACGGATTAAATTCTCGTTATAAAAGAAACAAGGTATATCACGTGGTGAAAAAACAGAATTTGGATATAATTTGCCTGCAAGAGACTCATGTAATTAGGGCACACAGGAAAATTTTGCAAAATAAGACATTGGGACAAGAATTTCTATCCTCGGATAGAGTCAAGAAGAGAGGTATAGTCATATATGTAAAAGACAAATACAGTCCTAAATTGATGTTTAAGGATGAAGAAGGAAGATATGTAGCAGTGGAAATTTCAGTGCAAGGCGAGAAGCTGTTAATACTAGGAATCTATGCACCAAATGAGGCCAAGTCAGACTTTTTTAAAAATCTACACACTGAGTTGTTGGAGTACTTGGATTATAAGATTGTTTTGATGGGAGATCTTAATGGGGTAGTCTCAACAATGATGGATAGATCTCAAAGACAAAAGCTAACCAATGATGGAAGGTTGCCAAAGACTTTTTTTGATTTAGTGGATAATTTTGATTTGGTAGATGTATGGAGATTGAGAAATCCATTAGAGAAAGAGTTTACCTTTTTCTCGGATTCTCAAAAATCTAGTAGCAGATTGGATTATATTTGGATTACAAAGGATTTATGTCCAAGAGTGACGAAAAGTGAGATCTGCCCCAGAACTTTTTCTGACCACAATGCAGTCTTAATGGAATTAAAGCAATACCTGCAGGGTTCTTTTAGATGGAGAATGAACGATGCTCTGTTGAGAAATGAACAAATAAATAGCAAGGCCCAGAAAACACTGAAAGACTATTTTGAGCTGAATTTAAATAAAGGATCAGACATTAGGGTGGTTTGGGATGCAAGTAAAGCGGTGATGAGAGGATTTCTGATTCAACAGAATGCAATTTGGAAAAAGGAGAGGAACGCGAAGAAAGAGGATATTTTGGCACAATTGAAAGAGAAAGAGAAAAAGTTGAGATCAAATCCTAGAAGCCAAGAAATCCAAAAAGAAATTAAAGTATTGCAAGTGCAATACTCACAATTGATAAATGCAGAAATTGAATGGAAAATTAAAAGGATGAAACAAAGATCATTTGAATCAGCAAATAAGTGCGGTAAGCTATTGGCCTGGCAATTGAAGAAAAGACAAAAAGAGAGCACGATTATTAAGATAACAGATGAAGGTCGAAATATAGAGAACCCTACAGAGATAAGGAAATGCTTCATGAAGTATTAATTATAAACAACTCTATAAGAAAGATAAAGAAGATAGAGATAAAATTGAGAAATTTATAGACAAAAATGGACTAAAGAAGATTCCAGAACAAAAAAAAGAACCTACTGAATGAACTGATTTCTAGACAAGAGGTGGAAGTGGCTATTCAAGATTTGAAAAATGACAAGGCTCCAGGACCGGATGGACTGACTTCCAAATATTATAAATCACTAAAAGACGGGTTGATTCAACCACTAAGGGAAATAGCAAATGAGATTTTAGGGGGGGGGCAAGGCACCAGAAACATGGAAAGACGCATTTATCTCTCTGATTCCTAAACCGGAGGTGGACAGGACTCAGGTAAAGAACTATAGACCAATCTCATTATTGAATGTGGATTATAAGATCTATGCCAGCATCTTGGCAGCAAGATTGAAAAAGGTGTTGAAAGACTTAATACACAAGGACCAGGCAGGATTTCTGCCGGGGAGACATATGAAAGACAATATAAGGAATATAATAGATATTTTGGAGAGACTAGAAGTGAAAATAAACACTAAAGCAATGTTAATATTTGTGGATGCTGAAAAAGCTTTCGATAATATATCTTGGAATTTTATGAAGGAAAATTTAATCAAAATGGAGGTTGGCCAGAACTTTGTCAATGGTATTAACGGAATTTATTCTGAGCAAAAAGCAAAAATTATTGTAAACAACGTGGTCTCAGAAGAGATAAGAATTGAAAAAGGAACAAGGCAAGGGTGCCCACTCTCCCCCCTATTATTTATCTCCGTTCTAGAGGTCCTGTTGAATATGATAAGGAGTGATGATGGCGTCAAAGGTATTACAGTAGGTACAAAGCAATACAAACTAAAAGCCTTTGCAGATGACTTGGTATTAACTATACAGGACCCTGAACACAGTGCAGTAAGAGCACTGCAGATAATACATGAGTTTGGACAGGTTGCAGGTTTTAAGTTAAATAAAGGAAAAACTAAGGTTTTGGGGGGGAAATTGACGATGCAGGAAAGACAAACGGTAGAGGACTGTACAGGACTGAAGTGCGCGAAAAAGGTGAAATATCTGGGAGTGAATATGACTGCAAGAAATTTAAATTTGTACAAGGATAATTATGAGAAGTTATGGAATGAAATCAAAAGAGATTTGGAAATATGGTCAAGGTTGAAATTGTCCTTAATGGGCCGAATAGCTACTGTTAAAATGAATGTATTGCCAAGAATGTTGTTTCTATTTCAAGCTCTACCGATTGTAGATAAGCAGAAATGTTTTCAAGATTGGCAGAGGACATTGTCTAAATTTGTCTGGCAGGGGAAGAAGCCCAGAATTAAATTTAAACTTTTAACAGATACAAAAGAAAGGGGAGGATTCTCACTGCCGGACTTAAAGATTTACTTTGAAGCAGCAGCTTTCTGTTGGATGAAGGAATGGTTTGCACTAGACAATGCTGATGTGTTAGATTTGGAGGGCTATGATAATGCATTTGGTTGGCATGCATATTTATGGTATGATAAGGTTAAGGCTCATAAAGGTTTTCAAAATCATATAATTAGGAAATCATTGTTTAATGTATGGATAAGGTACAAAGATTTGTTAGAAAAGAAAACTCCCAGGTGGATTTCACCTCTCGAGGCGAAGAAACCTAAAAGGACAAATATGGATGAAAATAGGCTGAAATATAAAGATATTTTGATTGAGGTGGGAAACCAATTTAAGTTAAAGCCTTATGAACAATTGAAGGACAAATTAAGTGACTGGTTTCAGTATGTACAGATAAATGAAGCATTCAAAATATACAAAAAAGTTGGATTCCAGACAGAGAAATCAAGATTGGAAATAGAATTAATAGAGGCTAATAGTAAGAATTTATCCAGAATGTATAATTTATTGTTAGAGTGGCATTTGAAGGATGAGCAAACAAAATCGGTCATGATTGAATTGGCAAAAGATTTGGGTCATAATATTATGATAGCAGATTGGGAAAAGTTGTGGAAGAAGGGAATGAAATTTACGGCATGCACAGCTTTGAAGGAGAATTTAATGAAAATGATGTATAGATGGTACCTGACTCCGGTTAAATTAGCAAAAATGTATCATAAGGGTGATAATAAGTGCTGGAAATGTAAAGAGGAAATAGGCTCATTCTATCATATGTGGTGGACATGTCCTAAGATAAAAGGCTTCTGGGAAATGATTTATAATGAAATGAAAAAGATATTTAAAAACACATTTGTGAAAAAAACCAGAGGCCTTTTTACTTGGTATAGTTGGGGAAGAACTCCCCAAAAAAGATGTTACTTTGTTCATGTACGCCACCACAGCAGCGAGGATATTAATTGCGAAATACTGGAAGAAAGAAGAATTACCCTCTCTACAAGAATGGCAAATGAAAATGCTGGATTTTATGGAACTTGCAGAATTGACAGGAAGACTCCGAGATCAAGCGGATGAGAGAATGGAGGAGGATTGGAAAAAATTCAAAGTGTATTTAGGGAATTATTTTTGAGTAATAAAAGACTGAACATCTAGGGAAACTTCGAAGTTAAGGCATTAGGGAAAAAGTAAAAGATTACAAGTAGAAAAAGAGAGTTTTTAAATAAAAGATGGAAATTAAGAGGAATTTAAGAAAAATATGATGATGAATATTAAAGGCAATGAGTTAGAAACTGTTATAGATGATTTTAAAATGAAAATCAGTTAGAAGGGATTTGGGGAAGCAAAAGAGACAATGATTTAAAAGATGTAATGAGATGAGATGTGTTTATTGTTGTTTATTGTTGTTTATTGTTTTGTATTTTTTATGTTTGTTTTGTTAAAATGTTAATCTGTGATGTTTTCTTAAATGTTTGATAAAATCTAATAAAAATATTTATAAAAAAAAAGAAAAGAAACGGGCGGCGTATCCTTCCCAGTCTCCCGATGCTGGTTTGAATGGCGAGAAGCTGCTGTCGGTTGCCATTCTGGGTTCCTTGGGTCCTGGAGCTGAAGCCTGGATGCACGGTGCGATGCAGCGGTGCGGCAGGTGGCGGTGCTGCGGTGCAGTGCGTGGTGGCAGTCAGCTCAGCAGGATCCCATCCTCGTTGCCAGTGAAATATACTCGGAGTCGAGAGTGAATTTCATGCCCTTTATTCAGCTCATAGTCATCAAGGAGAAGAAGAGAAGAATCGCTCTTTTCCCAAAACCATCTGCTTATATACATTATTTACACAATGGGCCTTGCGTGATTGGCTACTTCAGGGATACAACTGTGGGCCAATCAGGTTGTGGATTGACTTCTGCCTGCAGCCTGATTGGCTGCTCCTACAGGCCAATCAGGTTGCAGATTCACTTCTACCAGCCGCCTGATTGGCTACTCCTGCAGGCCAATCAGGTTGCGGATTCACTTCCACCTGGAGTTGGATTGGGTAGCTCCTGCGGACCAATCAGACTGCTGATTCTGAATCCTATTGTTCTAGGATTCAGCTCAGTACATAACAACTACCCAAACCCATATTTTAACATTCTTCACAGCTGGCTCTTTTTGGAGCATTTGTGAAACTATATTGCAAAACCCGCCCTGATATTGCACCGCCGTTGAGCTAATGTGCTACATTTGTGTTCACCTGAGGTTGCATTTTTTTTTAAAAAATGAATTCTTTATTGAGATTTTAAAATAAGACATACACAACAATAATGGTAGAAAAAAAGAAAAGAGAGAAAAAGAACATACATAAATAATAGAAAAGAATAAATAAGCAACATAAATAGACAAACAAATTAAATAATAATGGGTAAACTAAACTTAATTCTTAACTTAACATAACATGATGCAATAAAAAATAACATGACATAGCATAACTTATTATAATATGACATATCAACTGTACCAACATGGAAAAAAAAAAGAACAAGGAAAAAAGAAAGAAAGAGAAAAAAAAAAGGATCACGTCTAAAAGGAATTGAAAATGCATTTCAAATTGCACATTACTAAAATCTGTTTTCCCCCCCTTCACCCCCCCTCCACCCTGTCGTAACTTCCAACCTCTCCTATATTCTGATTTAGATTTCTCTGATGTTTGCATACGCTTATCCAATTTGGTTCTTTCTTCAATTTACTTTGTCTTATTTGTGCCCCTCATAATTCCGCTATAATTTCCGTCCTTTCCACTTGTTTCTGCAGGTATAATTTGAGTGGTTTCCAATCTTCTCCTGCTTTCTCTTCACTTAAACCTTTGGTTATACCTACCCTAATTGCCAAATTTTGATAATTTATTAATTTGGTCAGCCATTCTTCTTTACTAGGTATTTTTTCACTTTTCCAGTTTCTGGCAATTAGGAGTCTGCTCGCTATGGTTGCATGCATCAGCACGCACCTGTCTTTTGCTTTGATCTCCTCACTCAACATGCTCAGAAGGAAGATTTCAGGTTCTTTTTTAAAGGAATATTTGACTATTTTTTTTTAATTCATTGTATACCTCGTCCCAATACTTCTTAATTTCCCTACAGCACCACCATACATGTATGAAGGTGCCTACTTCGTCCTTACACCTCCAGCAGGTATTGCTAACTCCTCTATACATCTTTGCCAGTTTTGATGGTGTGAGATGCCACCTAAATTGCATTTTAATCATATTTTCTTTTAAATCGTAATTTGTAACATATTTTGAGTCCCTAATCCATAATTCTTCCCAATTTTCCATCGTAATTATTTTTCCTAGGTCTTGCGTCCACTTTATCATAGTTGCCTTAGTTAACTCATCTTTCGTTACCCATTCCAGTAATAGGTCATACAAATTCCCAATAAATTTGTCTTTTCCCTCCAATAATATTTTCCCGAATTTAGATGTCTCTTTTTCAAAGCCAATTTTAATATCTTCCCTAAATTTCTGATTTATTTGAAAATACTGTACATTACAGTATTTTTTAACTTCATTATACTCTTTCAGTTTCAATTTCCCATTCTCTTCTTCTAATAATTATTCTTCTAATAATTCTTTATACGTTGGCCATTCTTTCTCCATGTTTACCCTTTTTACTGCTAACGCCTCTTTAGGTGACATCCACCATGGCACTTTCGGTTCCAGGATACCTTGATGCTTTTTCCATACTTTGAACAGAGATTTCCTAATAATGTTGTACCAAAAGATATTATTTTTCCCCAGTTTTTCTTTCATTAAATATCGGTGCCAACCGAACCCTAGTCCCGTACCTTCTAAATCCAGGACTTCTGTATTTTTCAGTTCAATCCAGTCTTTCAACCATAACAGGGCTGCCGCGTCGTGGTACAGTTCTAAGTCGGGTAGGCTACACCCCCCTCGTTCCTTTTTATCAAATAATAATTTGTATTTTATTCTAGGCTTCTTGTCATCCCAAATAAATTTCAATATATCTTTTTTCCACATGTCAAAACATTTTGATCCTCCTAGAATTGGGATATTTTGAAACAAAAAATTCATTTTCGATAGGACGCTCATTTTGATCACTGATATTCTGCCTATAAAAGAAATTTTTTCCAAGTTTCCGATTTCTGTTTAATTTCCTTCCACTTTTTTCATAATTTTCTTGATATAAGTCAATGTTCTTATTGGTCATTTGTATTCCTAGGTATTTTATTTTTTTCCTAATTTCAATACCAGTAATTTCTTGTAATTCCCTTTTATCTTTTTCTTCTAAATTTTTTACTAATAAACTACTTTTTTGTAATTTAATTTAAATCCTGCTAATTTCCCGAATTCGTTTATTCTTTCTAAGGCTCTTGGGATACTTTTTAGTGGGTTCTCGGTGGTAATCATAATATCGTCAGCGAAGGCTCTGACTTTATGTCTTGTGGCCCCTATCTTGATCCCTTCAATCTCTTCATCCTCTCTGATATTTTTTAATAGAATTTCTAATACTATTATGAATATTAAGGGGGATAGGGGGCAGCCTTGTCTCGTCCCTTTTTCTATCTTGATTTCTTCTGTTGTTATCCCGTTTATAATTATCTTTGCTTTTTGTTTATTGTATATAGTTCCAATTGCCCTATTCATTTTTTCTCCAATCTCCAGATGGTCTAATGTTTTTTTCAGAAAGGCCCACGACACATTGTCGAAGGCCTTTTCTGCGTCAATTGACAAGAGTGCTGCTTGCTTCCCCCTATTGTTTTCGAGACATTCAATAATATTTATTATGTTTCTTATGTTAGCTTTTAATTGTCTACCTTTGACAAATCCTGATTGATTCTCATGTATTATTTCTTTTAGAAACCAATTAAATCTATTTGCCAAGACCCCTGCGAAGATTTTGTAATCGCAGTTTAGCAAAGAGATAGGTCTATAGTTTGTGGGTAAGTTCCGGATTGGAGTCCTGTTTGGGTATAAGGGTTATTGCGGCCTCTCTCCACGAATCTGGTACACTTCCTTTCATCAATATTTCATTCATGACATTTTTTAGAGGGGATAGCAATAAGTCTTCCATATTTTTATAAAATTCTATTGGAAGCCCATCGGGGCCAGGTGCTTTGCCAATTTTCATCTTTTGTATTACTTCTCTTATTTCATTTTCTGTTATCATTTCATTTAATACTTTGATCTTATCTGCTGCAATTTTGGGTAATTTATATTTATTTATAAAATTCCTTATTTCCTCCTCATTTTCCCCATCATTTCGATATAAATTTGAATAAATTTTTTCGAATGTTCTCCAAATTTCTTTTGGTTTTTCAATTATTTTCCCTTCTACTTATTCTCCCTTTCGTTTTTCCTTTTTTTTAATTGCCATGCTAGCATCCTCCCCGGCTTGTTTGCCCACTCAAAGTTCTTATACTTCCAAAACTGGATTTCTCTTTCCATTTCTTGCTCCACCATCCTCTCGTATTCCCCCCTTAAAATATTAATCTCTTTGCTTAATTCTTCTTTCTTTCTTTGTTTTATATAATAATTTTTCCTTCCTCTTAATTTCATTTATTAAATGCTTTTTCTTTTCCTCTTTAACCGTTTTATCAATCTTATTTTGTTGTATGAAGTAGCCTCTTGCCACAGCCTTCCCAGCGTCCCACACTGTTTTTAAGTCCACCTCCCCGTGACAATTTAATTTGAAATATTCCTGTACCATCTTGCGGGCCCCTTCCAAGATTTTTTTATTTTTTAGGAGGAATATATTCATTCTCCATCTTCTTTTCATATCCTTCTCTTTTTCATCTATACTTAACATTACGGGATTGTGGTCTGTCATTGTTCTGGGTAATATTTCTGTTTTCACTGCTCTTATTATCATATTCTTGGAAATCCAAATTCCATCAATTCTACTAGCTGTTTTGTGTATGGATGAATAGAAAGTGTATTCTTTTTGAATCGGGTATTTATGTCTCCAAATATCAACCAAATCTAAATTCCTCACCAATTCATGAAAACTTTTCGGTAATTTACAATCCTTTTTACTCTTTTTTATCGTTGATTTATCTAACTCTGGGTTAAGAACCCCATTTAAATCTCCCATCATTAAGATTTGCTTATCCATATGCTCTAGTAATTTCCCTTCCAGTTCCTTAAAGAATTCAATTTTACTCCCATTGGGAGCATATATCCCTGTTAATATCCATGCTTCTCCTTCCACCTTTATTTCAACCATTATTATCCTTCCTTCTGTATCTTTCCAAATTAACTTAGGTTCCAATTTCCCTTTAACATATAACACCACTTTTCTTTTTTTCACCTGCTGATATAAATTCTTTTCCCAATTTTTCATTCTTTAAAACTCTTTCATGTTTTTTATTTATGTGGGTCTCCTGTAAGCAAATTATATCCCAATTTGGTTTTTTCAATATATGACCTAATTTATTTCTTTTTTTCTTATTATTTAATCCATTCACGTTCCATGATATGATTTTTAATTTCATCTTGATTTATTTATTATTTATTAATAATTAGAAAAGTTTTTAATCGATCACTACAACACAAAAATCAAAATATGATATTCAATTAATAAAATAGATTGTGTACATAAACATCAAAAGCCTATTTCAGGGGAGAGTATCTTTCCCTATTCATATTGAAGCACTTGTATCACGTGGTCCCTTTCCTTTGTCAACTTTATTTACATAATATATTGCTTTATTTATACCTTATTTAATCTAAGTCTCTTGGGTTGTCTCTTCTTCATTGCCTTCTTTCTCCTCTTCTTCTTTCTCCTCTATGCTGATGTCGTCGTCTTCCTCTTGGTTGCTATATTGTGGATCTTCTATCGGCCTGACTTTCTCACCGCCCAACTCCTGCCAATACTTTCTCCAAAAAGAGTCCGCATCTCCCACATTCTCAAACTTCCTCCGCCTCCCTTTATAGAAGAAGGGCAAACCCTCTGGATATTCCCAACGGAAAGGAATTCTTTTCGCTTTTAAAGTTTTTGTAAGGAATCCATATTTCTGTCTCTTCTGGATCAGCCTTGGTGGTATTTCTTTAAGTATGACTGTCTCTACTCCTATTCTCAATTTCATTTTTCCTTTTGTCTTTAGTATCTTCTCTACCAGCCAGCTTGTGGTGAAACTCACTATGCAGTCTCCAGGCCAATTGTTTGCCCTCGCCTTCTTTGAGTTTACTCTGAAGATTTTTTCAACTCTTTCTTCTAGTTCAGCTGGTTCCACCTCTAGCCATTTTGCTAATTCATCCAATAACCTTTTTTCTATATCTTCATTCTTTTTTTCGGGGATGTTCCGGAACCTCAGCGTCTTCTCTCGAAGTTTGAGTTGTAGCATAGCGAGGGCATCCAGCGCTACCTCTTGCATTATTCTTTGCTCTTCTAAATCTTTTTTCATTTTTTCCATTTCTCTTTTCCCTTCCTGTTTTTCCTTAGCTGCTTTTTTAAGACTGTTTTCCAACGCTTGGATTCTTTCTTTCATTGCTTGTATCTCCGACTCTGTTATTTTACTTCTTTCCTCGACTTCTGCTAGCTGGTTTTTCATTTCATTCCTTTCTTTCTCACCAGTCTCTATTTTTTCTTCTACATTGTCCATTTTATCCTCCAACTTCTTCACTCTATCGCTCATTTCCTTTTTTATCTCTGACAAATCTTTCTTTACCTCCCCAATATCTCCTTTCAGACTCCAGATGAGTTCTTTTAGATCCATTTCTGCATCCATTGTGGAGTTTCTTCTTTGCTGTGAGCTCCCACTCCCTATCTTTTTCAACCTTTCAGTCATAATTGCTCAGTTCTATTCAGGGCTGTAAGATCTTTTTCCACCACACGGTGGCGTTGTGTCTGAATTCCAGAGATTAGTCGCTATTTCTTATATTCGCCACTAGATGTCCTTCTTTTTCACTACGTTAAGCTTGAATTCCTTCTTTACTCGCTTCTTTTTTCCCCTCAGTTCTCCCCCTACTTCCGGCTTCTTCAATTAGATTTTTGCTTCATCATTTCAACAGTAAAACCCCCGCCATCTTGTTGAATATCGCTCTCTCTTCCACACCCTTTCGCGCTGTTGTTAAAAATCGTTCTACTGTCCGTCAGACTCCCGCTTTATCTTCAGCTCCCTACCGCGCCCCACTCAAGCGGCTATCCCAGTTCAATCCTTTTTTGCAGGCACAGTTCTATTGTATGTGTTTTAGTTTCCTCAGAATATGGATGGCTTCGAAAATAAAATCCTTAAATCAGTGTCTTTTACTTCTCTCCTTTTCTCTCTCGGCGGCGTCCCTTATATCGTTAAAAAAGCTCCTTCCTTCTGTACTTCCGTCCTCCCCCTTCAGCGATTTTAGCCGGTTTTATTGTCTCTTATTGTTTGGTTGCTTTAATCGCTGTTTGTTCGGTCTCAGTTCAAATGGGGGGGATTTTGCAGTCTCTTCTTTGCTTAGTTCCACGCCCCGAGTTAAATGCAATAAAAAAGATAACGAGATTTTACCGTCAGGAACACGTCGGAAACGCGGCTTCTTGCTGGGTGAATCGATCGTTCCGTCTTAGTGCCCTGGGTTCTCCCCCACCTCAACCCTCCTGCGGGAGGGCGAGGGGTGCCGAGACTCCCTTCCAGACACCACCGACGTTTTCGGGTCGAAATCGCCTCCCGACCCTTCGTTTTGGGGTGCGTTTAGCCTTCCGCTACCCCTTTTTCAGCCAGCAAAACGCCCCGGGGATCGCAGACCTCCCGGAGCGCGTCCGATCGCGACCGCGGCGAAAACCGGAAGTTGAGGTTGCATTTTTAAACCTAGTACTGATCTGGAGTTCACTAGAGCAGTGGTTCCCAACAGGTGGTCCGCGGACCCCCCAGGGGTCCGCGAGCTATGCCAGAGGGGTCCACAAGATGCTATTAGAATAAAAAATATATTAAATATATTTCGTATGATAACAGATTTTTTGTTTTGGCCGCTTCCTGCATGAGCAGAGTCTAGCGCAAAACTAGAATTAGATAGAGGCAGTAGTTCTGCTGTATGCCGTTAGGTGGCGCTTTACAAACACTACTGTTTTGCAAAGAGGCAGCGCGTGCATTCTACTAGCGCTCACCTCCCCAAGATGCTTTGCGCGCGTCGGCTTCATTTGTGCGCTACTGCGCAGGTACCCTGTCTTCTTCATTCCCCTCCCTCCTCCCTGGCGCGCGCTGCCTCTTTGCAAAACAGTAGTGTTTGTAAACAAAGCAAGCATTTTCTTCCATGTGTTTCATGAAAAACAAATATAGGAATCGGCTCGACATGCGGTCGGATTTCAGAGTGAAAGTTTCAAGTTTGGAACCTAATATTTCAGAAATAATGGACTCAAAGGACAGATTTAACTCATCTCATTAAGAACTGAAAATTAAAACTAACTGTATACTGATGGAGTACGCTGTTGTAACTGTA